>NW_028318549.1:0-153627 GCF_062004578.1 Staurois parvus | reverse complement strand
GGGGGGGGAATTGCGCCCCATCGTTGGCGTCAGTGGGGGGGGAATTGCGCCCCATCGTTGGCGTCAGTGGGGGGGGAATTGCGCCCCATCGTTGGCGTCAGTGGGGGGGGAATTGCGCCCCATCGTTGGCGTCAGTGGGGGGGGAATTGCGCCCCATCGTTGGCGTCAGTGGGGGGGGAATTGCGCCCCATCGTTGGCGTCAGTGGGGGGGGAATTGCGCCCCATCGTTGGCGTCAGTGGGGGGGGAATTGCGCCCCATCGTTGGCGTCAGTGGGGGGGGAATTGCGCCCCATCGTTGGCGTCAGTGGGGGGGGAATTGCGCCCCATCGTTGGCGTCAGTGGGGGGGGAATTGCGCCCCATCGTTGGCGTCAGTGGGGGGGGAATTGCGCCCCATCGTTGGCGTCAGTGGGGGGGGAATTGCGCCCCATCGTTGGCGTCAGTGGGGGGGGAATTGCGCCCCATCGTTGGCGTCAGTGGGGGGGGAATTGCGCCCCATCGTTGGCGTCAGTGGGGGGGGAATTGCGCCCCATCGTTGGCGTCAGTGGGGGGGGGAATTGCGCCCCATCGTTGGCGTCAGTGGGGGGGGAATTGCGCCCCATCGTTGGCGTCAGTGGGGGGGGAATTGCGCCCCATCGTTGGCGTCAGTGGGGGGGGAATTGCGCCCCATCGTTGGCGTCAGTGGGGGGGGAATTGCGCCCCATCGTTGGCGTCAGTGGGGGGGAATTGCGCCCCATCGTTGGCGTCAGTGGGGGGGGAATTGCGCCCCATCGTTGGCGTCAGTGGGGGGGGAATTGCGCCCCATCGTTGGCGTCAGTGGGGGGGGAATTGCGCCCCATCGTTGGCGTCAGTGGGGGGGGAATTGCGCCCCATCGTTGGCGTCAGTGGGGGGGGAATTGCGCCCCATCGTTGGCGTCAGTGGGGGGGGAATTGCGCCCCATCGTTGGCGTCAGTGGGGGGGGAATTGCGCCCCATCGTTGGCGTCAGTGGGGGGGGAATTGCGCCCCATCGTTGGCGTCAGTGGGGGGGGAATTGCGCCCCATCGTTGGCGTCAGTGGGGGGGGAATTGCGCCCCATCGTTGGCGTCAGTGGGGGGGGAATTGCGCCCCATCGTTGGCGTCAGTGGGGGGGGAATTGCGCCCCATCGTTGGCGTCAGTGGGGGGGGAATTGCGCCCCATCGTTGGCGTCAGTGGGGGGGGAATTGCGCCCCATCGTTGGCGTCAGTGGGGGGGGAATTGCGCCCCATCGTTGGCGTCAGTGGGGGGGGAATTGCGCCCCATCGTTGGCGTCAGTGGGGGGGGAATTGCGCCCCATCGTTGGCGTCAGTGGGGGGGGAATTGCGCCCCATCGTTGGCGTCAGTGGGGGGGGAATTGCGCCCCATCGTTGGCGTCAGTGGGGGGGGAATTGCGCCCCATCGTTGGCGTCAGTGGGGGGGGAATTGCGCCCCATCGTTGGCGTCAGTGGGGGGGGAATTGCGCCCCATCGTTGGCGTCAGTGGGGGGGGAATTGCGCCCCATCGTTGGCGTCAGTGGGGGGGGAATTGCGCCCCATCGTTGGCGTCAGTGGGGGGGGAATTGCGCCCCATCGTTGGCGTCAGTGGGGGGGGAATTGCGCCCCATCGTTGGCGTCAGTGGGGGGGGAATTGCGCCCCATCGTTGGCGTCAGTGGGGGGGGGAATTGCGCCCCATCGTTGGCGTCAGTGGGGGGGGAATTGCGCCCCATCGTTGGCGTCAGTGGGGGGGGGAATTGCGCCCCATCGTTGGCGTCAGTGGGGGGGGAATTGCGCCCCATCGTTGGCGTCAGTGGGGGGGGAATTGCGCCCCATCGTTGGCGTCAGTGGGGGGGGAATTGCGCCCCATCGTTGGCGTCAGTGGGGGGGGAATTGCGCCCCATCGTTGGCGTCAGTGGGGGGGGAATTGCGCCCCATCGTTGGCGTCAGTGGGGGGGGAATTGCGCCCATCGTTGGCGTCAGTGGGGGGGGAATTGCGCCCCATCGTTGGCGTCAGTGGGGGGGGAATTGCGCCCCATCGTTGGCGTCAGTGGGGGGGGAATTGCGCCCCATCGTTGGCGTCAGTGGGGGGGGAATTGCGCCCCATCGTTGGCGTCAGTGGGGGGGGAATTGCGCCCCATCGTTGGCGTCAGTGGGGGGGGAATTGCGCCCCATCGTTGGCGTCAGTGGGGGGGGAATTGCGCCCCATCGTTGGCGTCAGTGGGGGGGGAATTGCGCCCCATCGTTGGCGTCAGTGGGGGGGGAATTGCGCCCCATCGTTGGCGTCAGTGGGGGGGGAATTGCGCCCCATCGTTGGCGTCAGTGGGGGGGGAATTGCGCCCCATCGTTGGCGTCAGTGGGGGGGGAATTGCGCCCCATCGTTGGCGTCAGTGGGGGGGGAATTGCGCCCCATCGTTGGCGTCAGTGGGGGGGGAATTGCGCCCCATCGTTGGCGTCAGTGGGGGGGGAATTGCGCCCCATCGTTGGCGTCAGTGGGGGGGGAATTGCGCCCCATCGTTGGCGTCAGTGGGGGGGGAATTGCGCCCCATCGTTGGCGTCAGTGGGGGGGGAATTGCGCCCCATCGTTGGCGTCAGTGGGGGGGGAATTGCGCCCCATCGTTGGCGTCAGTGGGGGGGGGAATTGCGCCCCATCGTTGGCGTCAGTGGGGGGGGGAATTGCGCCCCATCGTTGGCGTCAGTGGGGGGGGGAATTGCGCCCCATCGTTGGCGTCAGTGGGGGGGGAATTGCGCCCCATCGTTGGCGTCAGTGGGGGGGGAATTGCGCCCCATCGTTGGCGTCAGTGGGGGGGGAATTGCGCCCCATCGTTGGCGTCAGTGGGGGGGGAATTGCGCCCCATCGTTGGCGTCAGTGGGGGGGGAATTGCGCCCCATCGTTGGCGTCAGTGGGGGGGGAATTGCGCCCCATCGTTGGCGTCAGTGGGGGGGGAATTGCGCCCCATCGTTGGCGTCAGTGGGGGGGGAATTGCGCCCCATCGTTGGCGTCAGTGGGGGGGGAATTGCGCCCCATCGTTGGCGTCAGTGGGGGGGGAATTGCGCCCCATCGTTGGCGTCAGTGGGGGGGGAATTGCGCCCCATCGTTGGCGTCAGTGGGGGGGGAATTGCGCCCCATCGTTGGCGTCAGTGGGGGGGGAATTGCGCCCCATCGTTGGCGTCAGTGGGGGGGGAATTGCGCCCCATCGTTGGCGTCAGTGGGGGGGGAATTGCGCCCCATCGTTGGCGTCAGTGGGGGGGGAATTGCGCCCCATCGTTGGCGTCAGTGGGGGGGGAATTGCGCCCCATCGTTGGCGTCAGTGGGGGGGGAATTGCGCCCCATCGTTGGCGTCAGTGGGGGGGGAATTGCGCCCCATCGTTGGCGTCAGTGGGGGGGGAATTGCGCCCCATCGTTGGCGTCAGTGGGGGGGGAATTGCGCCCCATCGTTGGCGTCAGTGGGGGGGGAATTGCGCCCCATCGTTGGCGTCAGTGGGGGGGGAATTGCGCCCCATCGTTGGCGTCAGTGGGGGGGGAATTGCGCCCCATCGTTGGCGTCAGTGGGGGGGGAATTGCGCCCCATCGTTGGCGTCAGTGGGGGGGGAATTGCGCCCCATCGTTGGCGTCAGTGGGGGGGGAATTGCGCCCCATCGTTGGCGTCAGTGGGGGGGGAATTGCGCCCCATCGTTGGCGTCAGTGGGGGGGGAATTGCGCCCCATCGTTGGCGTCAGTGGGGGGGGAATTGCGCCCCATCGTTGGCGTCAGTGGGGGGGGAATTGCGCCCCATCGTTGGCGTCAGTGGGGGGGGAATTGCGCCCCATCGTTGGCGTCAGTGGGGGGGGAATTGCGCCCCATCGTTGGCGTCAGTGGGGGGGGAATTGCGCCCCATCGTTGGCGTCAGTGGGGGGGGAATTGCGCCCCATCGTTGGCGTCAGTGGGGGGGGAATTGCGCCCCATCGTTGGCGTCAGTGGGGGGGGAATTGCGCCCCATCGTTGGCGTCAGTGGGGGGGGAATTGCGCCCCATCGTTGGCGTCAGTGGGGGGGGAATTGCGCCCCATCGTTGGCGTCAGTGGGGGGGGAATTGCGCCCCATCGTTGGCGTCAGTGGGGGGGGAATTGCGCCCCATCGTTGGCGTCAGTGGGGGGGGAATTGCGCCCCATCGTTGGCGTCAGTGGGGGGGGAATTGCGCCCCATCGTTGGCGTCAGTGGGGGGGGAATTGCGCCCCATCGTTGGCGTCAGTGGGGGGGGAATTGCGCCCCATCGTTGGCGTCAGTGGGGGGGGAATTGCGCCCCATCGTTGGCGTCAGTGGGGGGGGAATTGCGCCCCATCGTTGGCGTCAGTGGGGGGGGAATTGCGCCCCATCGTTGGCGTCAGTGGGGGGGGAATTGCGCCCCATCGTTGGCGTCAGTGGGGGGGGAATTGCGCCCCATCGTTGGCGTCAGTGGGGGGGGAATTGCGCCCCATCGTTGGCGTCAGTGGGGGGGGAATTGCGCCCCATCGTTGGCGTCAGTGGGGGGGGAATTGCGCCCCATCGTTGGCGTCAGTGGGGGGGGAATTGCGCCCCATCGTTGGCGTCAGTGGGGGGGGAATTGCGCCCCATCGTTGGCGTCAGTGGGGGGGGAATTGCGCCCCATCGTTGGCGTCAGTGGGGGGGGAATTGCGCCCCATCGTTGGCGTCAGTGGGGGGGGAATTGCGCCCCATCGTTGGCGTCAGTGGGGGGGGAATTGCGCCCCATCGTTGGCGTCAGTGGGGGGGGAATTGCGCCCCATCGTTGGCGTCAGTGGGGGGGGAATTGCGCCCCATCGTTGGCGTCAGTGGGGGGGGAATTGCGCCCCATCGTTGGCGTCAGTGGGGGGGGAATTGCGCCCCATCGTTGGCGTCAGTGGGGGGGGAATTGCGCCCCATCGTTGGCGTCAGTGGGGGGGGAATTGCGCCCCATCGTTGGCGTCAGTGGGGGGGGAATTGCGCCCCATCGTTGGCGTCAGTGGGGGGGGAATTGCGCCCCATCGTTGGCGTCAGTGGGGGGGGAATTGCGCCCCATCGTTGGCGTCAGTGGGGGGGGAATTGCGCCCCATCGTTGGCGTCAGTGGGGGGGGAATTGCGCCCCATCGTTGGCGTCAGTGGGGGGGGAATTGCGCCCCATCGTTGGCGTCAGTGGGGGGGGAATTGCGCCCCATCGTTGGCGTCAGTGGGGGGGGAATTGCGCCCCATCGTTGGCGTCAGTGGGGGGGGAATTGCGCCCCATCGTTGGCGTCAGTGGGGGGGGAATTGCGCCCCATCGTTGGCGTCAGTGGGGGGGGAATTGCGCCCCATCGTTGGCGTCAGTGGGGGGGGAATTGCGCCCCATCGTTGGCGTCAGTGGGGGGGGAATTGCGCCCCATCGTTGGCGTCAGTGGGGGGGGAATTGCGCCCCATCGTTGGCGTCAGTGGGGGGGGAATTGCGCCCCATCGTTGGCGTCAGTGGGGGGGGAATTGCGCCCCATCGTTGGCGTCAGTGGGGGGGGAATTGCGCCCCATCGTTGGCGTCAGTGGGGGGGGAATTGCGCCCCATCGTTGGCGTCAGTGGGGGGGGAATTGCGCCCCATCGTTGGCGTCAGTGGGGGGGGAATTGCGCCCCATCGTTGGCGTCAGTGGGGGGGGGAATTGCGCCCCATCGTTGGCGTCAGTGGGGGGGGAATTGCGCCCCATCGTTGGCGTCAGTGGGGGGGGAATTGCGCCCCATCGTTGGCGTCAGTGGGGGGGGAATTGCGCCCCATCGTTGGCGTCAGTGGGGGGGGAATTGCGCCCCATCGTTGCAAAGCATTAGTTAACATTACTATAATCATAAAACATCTAAAAATATATAATAATAAAATTTTTTTTTTTTTGGTTTTTAAATTTTTTTGGTTTTTTTTTTTGTTTTTTTCTCAAAGCATTAATACAATAACTACTTAAAGGCTAAAACAGATAAACATGTAACATATATAATATAAATATTAAAAATAATATATAAAGAATTTAAAAATATATACACTGTACACAGTAACAGTTCCCATTTACATTACCTGCACCCTGAGGAATACAATGACATGCAAGTCTACATCACCATTTTCATCTATTTCATATCCAAACTGGATGTCTTCAATCATGACTTCCTGTATGTCCTCAGGGAGGAGTGGCTGGTCGTCCTGCTGGTTGGGAATAGCAGTCCTGCAGATTGGACAGGTGGCGCTCTCTTCAAGCCATCGGTGGATACAGCTGGTGTGGAACTCGTGAGCGCAGGCCAGGATGGTCGTGTCCTCTCCATCTTCATAACCTGCCAAACAGATGGGACAGAGAATTACCTCCTCCTCGGCGCGCTGCTCCATGGCTGGGGGGTGCTCAGGGGCCCCGGCGCGCTGTTCCATGGCCGGTGGTGGAGGGTGCTCAGGGGCCCGGGCTCGCTCTCTTGGTGAACGGCTGCGGTGGGTGGAGGCCTCCTCCCGTCTCCGATGACGTTGGACCCTGGACCTCGTCCGATGGGCGATCGGAGACCCTCCGTTCACCTGATGTGAAGACCTTCCACGGGATGGGCGTCGTGAAGGTCGTGGCATCGTGATGGTGCTGGATGACCTCAAAGTGGCTAAAAATATAAATATTTCCCACTACTAAAGAATAATATAATGATATCAGCAATAGAAATGCTAATGATCGCAGTCAGTTGCAGGAGAACCGCTCTGACGATCTGTATCGCTCAACAACCAGAAAGGAAGTGAGGTCAGAGGCAGCCTGGAGGCGGAGCTAATCACTCTGCCAATCAGAGCCTGGAGGTGGAGCTAATCACTCTGCCAATCACAGCGTCACTTTTCGGGCCTACATATTTTTACTGAAAACCAAACTAAATCTGCTATTTTATTGATTTTCCCATAGAATGAATCAGTGTTGTGGTGACTTTAGTGGGTTTTCCTAAATTCTGCCTCCAGATGTCACTGTGCCTGTATGTGTTCCATGGCGGTAATACCGCTCCCCGCCATAGGTGTCTCCCTTCCCAATCAGCTCCATTAAACGTTATAGACATGGCTTTCCTTCGGCAGCCATCTTTTGATGTCACAGAGAGTAATAGGAGCCCGAGGAGGGATGGAGGAGACAGACGGGAGCTGAGAGAAACGGGGTCCGGGGTGGGCAAGATGGAGACCGGGGGAGCCCAGGTGAGGAGAAGGCCGGGGGTGGGGAGGAGGAAGAGGCCGAGGGAGTCCTGGATGATGTGGGGGGGATTTTATCTATTGAGAGACAAATAAATGATGGGGGGGGACATACCTGGAGCTTCGACCCCCCCAGTGTAACCTCAACTGCCCCCCCCCCAGTTTTACCAAACCTGCCCCCCCCAGTGTTTCTGCCCCCCCTCAGTGTTACCACAACTGCCCCCACCTTCCCCCAGTCTTTCTGCCCCTCTGTTTTACCACAACTTCCCCAATGGCCCCCCACCCAGTTTTTCTGTGCCCCCCCGTATTACAATTTCCCCCCACACTGTTTCTGCCCCCCCAGTGTTTCTACAAGCGCCCCCACCTTCTCCCCGAGTCTTTCTGCCCCCCCCCGTTTTACCACAACTTCCCCAATGCCCCCCCCCCAGTGTTTTTGCACTCCTCCCCAGTGTTACAACTGCCCCCATCCCCCCGTGTTTCTGCCCCCCCTAGTGTTACAACTGCCCCCATCCTCCCCCCCCCCCCCGTGTTACCACAACTGTCCACATCCCCGACAGTGTTCCCGCCCCCCCCCGTTACAACAACTACCCACATCCCCCTTCCTCCCAGTGTTTCTTCCCTCCACCCCAGTGTTTCTGCCCCCCCCCGTGTTACAACAACTTTCCCCATTCCCCCCCCAGTGTTTCTGCCCCCCCCCCCCCCCGTGTTACAACAACTTCCCCCATCCCCCCCTAGTCTTTCTGCTCCCTCCGTGTTTCAACAATTTCCCCCATCCTGCCAGTGTTTCTTCCCCCCCCCCCCGTGTTACAACAACTTCTTCCATCCCCCCCCCCAGTGTTTCTGCCCCCCCCGTGTTACAACAACTTCCCCCATCCCCCCCCCCCCAGTCTTTCTGCTCCCTCCGTGTTTCAACAATTTCCCCCATCCCGCCAGTGTTTCTGCCCCCCCCCCCCTGTGTTACAACAACTTCCCCCATTCCCCCCCCCCAGTTTTTCTGCCCCCCCCCCCATGTTACAACAACTTCCCCCATTCTCCCCAGTGTATCTGCCCCCCATGTTACCACAACTTCCCCCATCCCCCCCCAGTGTTCCTACAACTGCCCCCATCCCCCCAGTGTATCTGCCCCCCCCATGTTACCACAACTTCCCTCACCCTTCAGTGTTACCACAACTGCCCCCATCCCCCCAGTGTATCTGCCCCCCCATGTTACCACAACTTCCCCCATCCCCCCCCCCAGTGTTCCTACAACTGCCCCCATCCCCCCAGTGTATCTGCCCCCCCATGTTACCACAACTTCCCCCATCCCCCCCCAGTGATACCACAACTGCCCCCATCCCCCCAGTGTATCTGTCCTCCACCCCAGTGTTTCTGCCCCCCCATGTTACCACAACTTCCCCCATCCCCCCCCCCCAGTGTTACCACAACTGCCCCCATCCCCCCAGTGTATCTGTCCTCCACCCCAGTATTTCTGCCCCCCCAGTGTTACTACAACTTCCCCCATCCCCCCCTCCAGTGTTTCTGCCCCCCCCCCCATGCCTGCACAGAATACATCTCATTTCTCTCCATGTATTCATTCTATAGTACCCCAGCATTGTGCAGAAACCCCCCCAATAATCCCCCCAGCAGCTGTGCCAGACCCCCCCCCCCCCATATCAGCCATTCATAAAGGAAATGAATACAGAGCTATAATCCCCCAAATATCACTTCCCCGCCCCTCCCCCACTCTTCATAAAGAGATCCGTGTCATACAATCACTGAGGAATACTGAAAACAAATCTAAATATTAAAAGAAATGAAATAAGTAAAGGAAAGTCATGTTTAGATTTGGATGGAGTGGAGATGATTGGAGCCCCTGTCAGTGTTTATTGCTGTCTGTGCCCCCATTGTTGGGGAGATCCCCCCTCTCTGTTTGTCCTGTTTACCATCATCATCCAAAGTGAATGGGAAAGACGATCCCACATTTTGGGTTGTCCCCAGAAAAGTGATAGAGGGGAAATCTTCCGATGGGGACACTAGTTCTGGTGATCTGGGGGGTCCAGTTTGCATGGATTTCCTCTCACTTCCTGTTATGGACACATGGACGGTGCTGACCAATCAGAAGCCGCCTTGCCCGGACTGTCATCGCTGCAAGGAGAGAATAGATAGTTGTGGGGATTTCAAATCTGCAGACCTGTGAAGCGGCTTTCTCTCCTCTCCTTGCAGCGATGACAGTACGGGCGAGATGGCACAGGGGGGTGGAAATGTTTGATAAACGACGTGTCCAGGGACTAAATCGGGGCCCCAATCTACTTGTCCCTCATGACAATCTACTTGTTTTAAAAGCAAAAGAGACTTTATGGCGACTTAAACGTGTCATATTTTTAACATTGCGCTGTTTATCTCCTCCCCCTCCCCCCCCCTCTCTCCAGCACTGCACCCGGGGACTAGCAAGGAGGAGAGAGACCTTGCAGTGTACTGAGCACCGATTGGCTGCTCGTCAGGAATGGGTGGGTCAGGGCTTATACTTTATCCCTTTGGCTGCCAGAGACGTTTTTGCCATTTTTGCACACATTTAAAAAATCATTTTAAGCCTGAAGATGGCATAACACCCAAATATATATTTCCTGAAAGCAGAGACCCTAGAGAATAAAATAGTGGTAGTTCCAATTTTTTATGTCCCATATTATCGCAAAATTTCAGTAAAAAATACAAGTATGTTAATTTTAGGGCACAAAAAAAGCAATAAATGACCCTATTTTCTGTAAAATCTAAAAGCCGAGGTTGCAGCGAATAAATAGATATCCAACTTGTCATCCTTAAATTTGTGCGCACTTGTGAAATGGCGAGGAGCTTCAGTACCCTGTATTTTCTATAGGTGACACTTTTAAAGCTCCTTTATAGGTCACCAGTTTAGTATTACGGAGGAGGTCTGGTGCTAGAATTATCGCTCTCATTCTGGCGTGCGCGGCGATATGTAACGTATCGCAATCGACGGTTTGATGCGTAGGCGTCCCAGCGTGTGCTTTTACGTTTTGTACGTTTTTGTATGTGTGGGGGTGCCGGCCTTTTTGGGGGGATGGCATGTGCTTGGGTGTAACTTTCATTGTTTATAATTGTAAAAAAAAAGTTTTTTTTTAATCACGGGGACAACTTCCCCTATGTGATGATTTTTGGTGACAGGTTCTCTTCGAGACATCCAAGGTCTAAAAGACTCTGGATGTCTCCCCTCTGTTCCTATGGGGATTGCTCTACAATCTCTCAACGGGGACCCGGAAGTGACATCATAACGTCACTTCCGAGTCAGCACAAGAAGGGGAGGGGACTCGTCCGCTCTTCTCCCTCCCCTCTACCCAACGGGGAGAGCACACGACGGGGGTGCGGAGAGGCTGGCACTGTGCAACGCAGTCAACAGCAGCGCTGCCACCTATTGCCTCACCTGACAGGTGAGCCCTGCTGCTTGCCCGCAGCAGACCTAAAGGTAGAATGAAACTACCTGCCCAGCGCCCGGAACTACATGTCCCGGGCGTCAGGAGATAGGAATCCAACATCCCTGTGGCATCTGATTGGTCAGCACCGTCCATGTGACATCAATAGTCCTCTAGCCTGAACTGTCATTGCTGCAAGGTGAGGAGAGAAATCGGCAGGGATTTCAGATGTCGGCGTCTTTGTCTCCTCTCCTACCGCTGAGAATATGGAGTATCTGCCACCATGGTATACATCCCCACATGCCCACTCTCCGCTGCGGGAAAACTCCCTTCACCGCTCCTGTCCAGTGGGGAAACCGCATTTGTTTTGGACAGAAATTGCATTCCTGTTCACATTGCATGCTGGTCTTTGTGGTGCAATTTGTGTTCATACATTTTGTATTGACGCACATCGCACCACAAAGTATCGGCAATCGGTATCGGCGAGTACTTGACCGAAAGTATCGGTACTGGCCGATCAGAAAATGGTATCGGTGCATCCCTGCTTTCTAACCTGCATGCTGGCTTCAAGTTGGTGTTTCAAAGTATGGATTCTAGAGACAGCCAGGCAAATAGCATTTTCAGAGTGTTCCATAATGATCTCCATATTGTTTCATGCATTCGTTTCCTTCAAAGTCTACCTGTCATGAGAAGTATGGGTCTGCTTTTGTGGCCATTGTTGGTCTTCTGAAAATGCTATGTGCCTGGTAGTTTGGCTTCAATGCCTGGAACAAGCATGCTGTGAATGTCAGAAAACTGTTAGAATTCCTCATCTCTGTACTTGTGAAGGATGATCCAAAGTATCATGGCGGGTACTACAATTCTCAGAAGAAAGGGTCACCTCGATATGTTCCTCAGGGTTTCCTTTGAAGCTGAAGTCTTTCCATCCCCATCAACATGCTGATGAGTTTTAAAAGGAAACTTTCTGTTTTCACTATATAGCTTGTTTAGACATCACTGGGTCTCTGTGCTTCCCTATGCAATGGCTGGTGAGAGGTGCTAGTGGGATGCTGGCCTTCTGAAATGATCACAGCACCCTGCCTCAGTACTCCTCTCATAGGTCCTCAGTTCTGATACAAGCAGTGGGCTGACTCTTAGGACGATTTGTGCAAAAATCAAAATGCTTTGATGGTTGGATGTCCGTCTCTCAGCAGTGGCACTCTCGGCAGGCTTGGTTGGCACACAAATCACTCCAGGTAATGCACACATGTGATGCCGAATCTTCATGATTGAAAGTGAAATCCAATGAATGAAAAGGGTGGACCAGGGACAGGAAGGCCGGGGAGGAAAGAATAGATGCTTGACGTCCTCCAGCAAGGAAATAAGGTGGGCTCTGACTTGTGATGCACACTGTGAGAAGCTCAGTGTGCAGTGAAATCATGCCATGTCAGTAGAGCAGAGAAGTCTGTACAACTGTGTAAGACTGAAGGGAAGCTGAAGTTCAGATCTTCAAGATTTATGTGCTCAGCTTTGATCTAGCTAGTGTCCATTAAACTCCAGAAGATCAGAAAAGAAGTCTTATCAGGTTACCTCGTATTTGTACTTTCAGTGAACCGCTTTCCTGCCGCCCTATAGAAGATATACTGCTACAGGGCGGCAGGGGTGCGCAAAATCACCTGTATATATACGTCATTTTGCATTTCTGAGCCGTGCACGCCCCTACCCGTGCAGCTATTCGCAGCCTTAGCTGTCAGTCACCGGGTCCCGGTGATTGAGGAGCATTACTGACGGAGGGAGAGAACTGTATGTAAACAATACAGTGCTCTCCCCTGTCAGCTACTGCACAATGCTTTGCATGGCTTACACAGCACACAGTTAACCCTTTGATCGCCCCACATGCTAACCCCTTCCTGACCAGTGCCATTAGTACAGTGTCAGCGCTTTTTATTAGCACTGATCAGTGTATTGGTGTCACTGGGGATGTCAGTGACATCAAGTCAGTTCCCCCCAGTGTCAGAATGCCCGCCGCAGTCATGCTATAAGTTGCTGATCGCCGCCATTACTATTAAAAATAAATCTTGCCCATTGGAGGACAGGCAGGCTGTGCTCCCACCACAGCCAGAATCTGCTTGCTTGTACATCCCGTATGGGCAAGCAGATACTTACTGACAGGAAGGCTCAATGAACTACCATGGTGCTGTGGACTGGCGTGATAGTTGGTTGAAAACCACAAACTGACAACTGGAAAGGCTGCTGGGACTTGTAGTTTTCCCATTCACAGAATACTGTGAATGAGTGACGCTGCCGGAGCCCCGCATAGCAGTTTTTATTTTACATTTTGACAGCTAGCAGGGGGGAGAAGATCCCCCATTAGCAGATACAACGGTGATGGGGGGGGGGGGGGGGTGCAGGGGCTGGTGTGATTGTAACCCTGAATATGGGTGTAACGTTACAAAAGGTGACTGTATCCTTTAAAGGATGAGTTCACCTTTTAAAAAACAATAATTATTGCACTTTTTTTTTTTTTGCAGGTAAAATAAATGTGCATTTCTTATTTCTGTCTGCAGGAGCCCGTAGACCATTGTGCCAGCGCCATGCGGGTCTCCTGCAGATCTGTTAGTATATCTTCTTACACGTAAAGGGATGTACGAGCCAACAGATATACTGACAGGAAAAATGAATGAACTACCACGGCACTTCACAGCACAGTAGTAGTTTATTGAGGACTAAAGCTGACAGCCGCTAAGGCTCTTGGGACTTGTAGTCTCTCATCCACAGGTGACTGTGTGGGCGGAGCCCTACACGGCCACGGTTTTAAAAATTTGACAGCGAGAGGGGAGAAGATCCCCCACAGGGCCCAGTCTGATCATAACAACATATTACATTTTACACCCTGAGTTTGGGTGTAACGTTACGAAAGGTGAACTTGTCCTTTGACGGCTGCCGACATTTTTACAGGATCTTGCTAGCTGAAAGATCCTGCATAAAAAGGATCCATACTGCATCTCTGCTCATATGGCCTGATCCATATAGGTTTGTGGGAGGTGAAATGTACGGGCAGCTTTATGGGCTCTCACATTTTTAAAAAATATTTCTCTGCCCTGAATGAGTCATTTAAAATGACGCCCCATGGACTAGAATGCAGCATTTATGTGCTCGTCTACTGCTTATATATAATTATTACATTGAATGATGCAAGTGCCTACACTTTGACTTGATATTTGACTCTTAAAATCCCTGTACAGCAGAGTTCAGATTTGACCAGAGAGAAGCCGCAGCACAAGAAGTGAATCAGTTCTGCTGCAATACTCGTGTAAGGGGCATGCGGTTAGGAGGAGAGAGCAGAGTGACGGGTGTGAGCTCATCAGTCTACTGCTTCTTTCACTATCCATTCAGACTGAGGGAGGAGCAAGAACTGTAAGTTACTGCAGCAGATTAAAATCAGGTCTACTGCCCTGCTAGACAGAGCTGTGCAGTGTGACAGAGCTTTGAAATTCTCAGAACTGGACAGACAGAAATAAAGAATCTTTTGGCAGGTAAAATGTCTCTGTTCTATGTATTCCAGATTGTTTTTCAGCAGTTCATCTTCAGGTTGTACTTTTCTGCCTGGAGCCACTCTGGTTGAACAAAAACAATGTAGAAATGAAAGGATCTAAGCACCTTTCGGAGCATGTCACCCATATTTGGGGTGTAACACTTACCATGCTCCTATTCCCCAACCTCCCGCCACCAGCGCTCCTCTCCATGACAGTGGGCTTCTTCCCTCACCCGCTGTCACAATTTAAAAACAGTGTGGCCCTTCAGGGCTCCACCCACATGTCCACGTCATTCATTCAGTTTCCTTGAATGAACGGACTACAAGTATTGTCAGCCATTGTGGCTGACAGGTTGTAGTTCTCAATGAGCTGCGAGGACACTGATGAGCACTCTTGTAGTTCATTGATTCTTCCTGCAGTGTAGGAACTTTCTGACATATGGGAGTACGGGCAGACAGCTTATTGTGGGTCTGCAGGATCCGGGCATTGCACCCACAATCTGCTGATCACAGGTGCAATACTTTACAGAATGTAATGTACAAAAATAGTAAATGCACATTTTTGTTGGCTGCAAAAAAAAAAACGTGCATTTTTAATTTTTTATTTTTTTTTTACAAAAGGTGAGCTTATCCTTTAACCACTTGGTAACCGTGATATAGCCAAATGACGGCTACAGCGCGGTTACCTAATTCTGGGAGGGTGTCTTATGACGTCCTCCCAGAATGTGCCCCCCGCGCACCATCAGGGGCACGCACCCGGCGATCTCCGTGATCGCTGTGTCCTACGGAGACAGCTGATCACATGATGAGGTAAAAGGCCAATCACAGCAGCCTTTTCCCACATGATCAGCTGCGTCCAATGACACAACAGTTCACTGTGTAAATACAGTTGTCTGTTATCGGCAGCATTTTCCTCACACTGTCACAGCGTGCAGAAAGTACTGCCGATAACTGGCAGCTGTCACAGAGGAGATCGGCAATGATCATCAGGGCACTGATGATCAGTGCCCTTCAGTACCACCCAGCAGGGCCCCCATCAGTACCGTCCATCAATGCCACCCATTCAGCTTCGGCAGTCAGGGCTGGTTGTCCGTGTCGCCCATCAGCGCCGCCTATCAGTGCCCATCATTGCTGCATATGTTGCTCTTCTTTTGTTTATAGTGCCAAAAATAAAACACCCAACTGCGATTAAATACCACAAAAAAAAATCTCTGTGTGTGAAAAATATTATAAAAATGTCATATGTGTACAATGTTGCATGACTGTGCAATTGTCATTCAATGTGAGACAGCGCTGAAAATTGGCCGGGGCACAAAGGGGGTATAAGTGCCCGGTAGATAGGTGGTTAAACTTGCAGGTTTCTGAGTGTAGACTTCAATCCTCCTTTAAATTGTAATGTAAAATAAATGCACCCTAAAGACAACGGAAATATGAGAGCTGCTCATAAGAAGTCAAGTGTTCAGAATTACAAATCAAACTGATTGTATTCCTGTCCATGGTAGAATATGTGGGCAGTGCTGGGGTTGATGCTCTTCCAAATAACTGATATGTTTATTTTTGTTGTCAAAGTGCAAACTGAATGACTGTAAAGAGAAAGTTCTCTGGAGCAATTGTCGTCCCCAAGAATCTGTCCAAGGGAACGTCTGACTTGCTGGTGCTGTTCACGCTGGACCACAACTAGGATGTGTTCAAGGTAAGTTTGTTGATGTGTTTGGATCGTGGCGTACCGGTGTCCTGACTGCAAGTGTTTTGGGTTTGTTCTGTGACTCAGTAGCAAGTGCAGTAACCACCCCAACAAAATGTTATTGAATGACAGATTCTTGGATTAGAATCAACTTCCATTTTACTCTTGGCTGAAAATAATCAGTGGCTGTAGGGCCAGTTATCGGTGGGGGGTGGGGAAATACCAGTGTCAGTGTTAAACCGCTGCAAAAGGATTGTGGTGCATAATTCCAATGGGTTACATTTAGGAAGGCTTAATTGGGAGAATCCTGTCATTAAGTGTTCTTGCATGGCAACCACTTACTGTTATCTCACATATATATTCCTATTATTATTGCCAAATTTACCACCCTAACTCCTCCCGCAGTTTTTACACTACATAGACAGTAATATACCGAAACGTGCGGATTGTTCCCGATTGGTGTGCTATTACTTTGTGGAACGTTTCGCCGAATGGTTCACGAAATATCAGCGTTTTTGTGGTGAAATTGGTCCCATAGGAATGAATGGCGGAATGTTGAAAACTAGAGTGGGAGCTGACAAAAGCTAGAGTGTGAGCTGAAAAATCAGGACATGATTTGTAAACTGCCATCACTCCCTCATTTTCAAGCCCACCTACACAAATCTTATATCAAAACGTTCAGCTATCCCTGCTGCCACTAAAAATGTCCACGGCTAGGCGATAGTCCTGATAGTCTTCACAATATGACCATTTGTTTGCAACTCACGCCGCCCATTGACATTCATTGAAACTGCACTCTAGCCACCTCAAATTTGAAGGGCAATTTCTAAACTGCGACTGTGCCTTCATTTTTAATATTTCAGAGACATACTATGCAACAAAATGTAGGGCTGGGTCTTGTGATTCTCACAATATAAAGCTCTTCAGATTTATCATTTTTAAACTACAATCTTTTGAAGAGGCCAACCGCCAGTGAAGTGAGCAAGTTGGAGCAGTTTTTTAACCGCTCTTCTCTGGCCTTGCTGTAGAGTGAGTTGCCATAGGAACCCACTCCACCCAGTTACACCGCCCACTCCAGTTATAGACTACTGGTGGAGGCAAGAACACTTCACACAATTTCCCCAGAAATTGTAGCTTTTCTAGTTATAAGCTGGTGTTCTGTCATACAATGGACTAGATATATGATATTCCTACTGTTATATTTGTGTTTTATCCTAGACCTTCGGTTATATTATTACACTGAGGATCTCAGGGGTGGAGAGGCTATTTATTAGGAAAAAGTGGATCAGGTGTTTCCTGGTAGGAGGAGCCTATCTCTCATGTGAAGCTGTCCTGGAAGATTCCTGGAAATAGTTAACAGGTAAATAACTGTGTTTTTTTCTCTTTGTGAATGAGCCCTAATTTGGTCTAAGCTGCAGATGAGTATGATCTATTATAGGGCAAGTGCTGATGTAATTGTTAGGCTACTTTCACACCAGCATTCCAATCAGGTCCACTTGTCAGTTTTTCAGGCAGACCTGGTTGGAAGGTCCATGGAGCCCTATGGACAGGCAGATGTAATTGGGCTTGTGTCTCTTTACATCCACCTACCGCCATCCAGGTCCAGAAAGCAAAAAAACAGAAAAGAAATGCGTAATTTTTCATTTTTGTTGACTGGATGGGAGGTACAGGAGAGCCCATTCACACCTGGCCACCCATAGAGCTGACGGGTCTGCCTGTGTCCACAGAAACTGTAAGGGCACGGATGTGACCGGTCACACACTGAAACATTATTACTCCTGCAGGTCACAAAAATAGTAATGCTAAGGCTCCTTTCACACAGAGGAAAGTCCACTGCGATCTGTGAGCAGATACCCTGCTGATCGGAGCCAAACGGTTTGAAAGGTGCCTTATTAGGGGTGTTTATTTTTTTTTATTATTTATTTTATTTATTATTTTATTATTTATTATTATTTTTTTTTACCTGCTGGAGTTTTAATGTGTTTCGGTGCAGTAGTTGCCACAAATCTGCAGCTTTTCTCCTGTGCTTTAAGGAAATGTTCTTCATTTGTTGTCATTTTATGCGTGTTAGTACTTGTTTATTTCTGGTTCTGTAAGCTCAGAAATGATGATTTTTACTACTGTGAGGATGCCCCAAACCTGCCAGCAGTAAGCCTTCTATACAAAAGTGAAAACAATGGAGTCCAATGGCATTGATATTTGTATGCATGTTTTGAGTAAGAAACAAATGTGAAAGTACCTAAAGTAAAAAAAAAAACACAATTGTGTTGGAACACAATTCCTATCCACAAGCCCACTCTTTGTAGGATCCATTCACACCATCGACATTTTGCATCACACCGTTTACTTGTTTTACTTCAAAGGATAAGCTGCTCTTTGTAAAAAAAAAAGAAAAGAAAGGAAAGTTTTTGAAGGTAAAAATGTTTTTTTTTTATTTATTTTTTTTGTGCAACCTGGGTGCAATATTAGGCTCCTGCAGAATGTCAGTGTTACTATCACCGCGTACTGGGAGGAGCAGTGAACTACCTAGAGCACTCAACAGTGCCGTGGTTGAGGACTATAAGCCGTCAGCTGCAAAAGCTGTTGGTACTTGTAGTTTTCCCGTTCACAAAATTCTGTGAATGGATGACACGGCTGGGTGGACGGAGCGCCGCAAGGCCGTGTTTATTTAAAATGGTGGGTGTGGGGAGAAGATCAGCAGCATGCTGACACAATGAGGATTGGGGGGGGCCTTGTTGCTGCTGCAAAAGTAACTTGTTACATGTTACACCTTGAATACGGGTATAACACGTAACGTTACAAAAGGTGAACTTGTCCTTTAATAAAATTTCACAAAATAACATTTCATTCAGTGCATTGGTGTGAACCGGACTCACAGGAAATGGGCAAATAGGCTCCTGAGCACCTTCTAGTAAATGTGATTTTTCTTTTTTTGTTATGACTTCATATTCACAGCATCTGGAACACCTGGGCCGGACCAGAAAATGACAGATGTAGTGCCATGAAGTACGACCAGGGCACAGGCTGTTGGCAGGGTCCCAACCGGTCCACATTGGTGAGTGTCACTAGGGATGACCGATGGGAATAACATGTTGGATTGCGGGGCATTGCCTGCTGTGACCAAAGTGCAGGGTATGGCTTCATTACAGGATAACGAGACACCTAGAAGGTCACATACACCATATATCTTATGCCTACTCTGCACAGCTATGTAACAGCATTGCAGTCACTTTATAAATACAGCTACATAGCAGTTTTGTAGTCTCCATAAAAGTGCATCTGTACACATACAGCCACGTGGAAGGATTGTACTCGGAATCTTTGGGAACGTGTGAGGAGGCGTGTTTCCCCCTGTATGTTGCACCGTAGCAATCGTGATGAGGTGTTTGATCAGACTAAGACATGCAAATGCCGTCATTTTTCTCCCTTCTGCAGGTGAAATTGTTCTGTGGTAAAGAAACAGTCATCATGTCCACGTCGGAGCCAAGTCGTTGTGAATACCTCATGGAATTCTACACTCCGGCCTCCTGTCAGCAGCCCGCTGGGATTCCCCAACCAGAGGAACATGAGGAGCTGTGACCTCATCAGTCCTATAGGTGCCGTACTGTTCTGAGTGGGAGTGTGAGCGGGGAAAAAGTGTTTTAGGCTCAATACCCACAATAAAATGGTATATGTTGGTTGTAGTGCAGTGCATTGCGGTCTGCTGTACAATGTAAGGGTGTGCCATTCATAATCCATACACCCCAATGTGCTGCACATAGAGCAGGTATATTAGAAAAAACGCATTGGTGGAAGGTCCTTCTATTCATGTCGGTAAACGTCCCTGCTGTTTTGGTCCTGCGGCACTTGTATTTTTCTTGGTCTTGAATTAGTTGGCAAATACAGTATCTCCCAGAAGTGAGTACACCCCTCACATTTTTGTAAATATTTTATTCTATCTTTTCATGTGACAACACTGCAGAAATGACACTTTGCTACAATGTGACGTAGTCAGTGTACAGCTTGTATAACATGTAAATGTACTGTCCACTCAAAATAACTCAACACACAGCCATTAATGTCTAAATCGCTGGCAACAAAAGTGAGTCCACCCCTAAGTGACAAGGTCCAATTAGCCATTTTCACTCCCCAGTGTCATGTGACTCATTAGTGTTACAAGGTCTCAGGTGTGAAAGGGGAGCAGGTGTGTTACATTTGGTGTTATCGCTCCCACTCTCTCATACTGGTCACTGGAAGTTCAACATGGCACCTCATGGCAAAGAACTCTGAGGATCTGAAAAAAAGAATTGTTGCTCCACATAAAGATGGCCTAGGCTATAAGAAGATTACAAACATAAATCACGTGATAGTGCCACTTCAAATCTCATAAATGTACAAACGCATAAATATATAAGTCCAATATGAATAATTCAGTGATGCAACATACACATGCAATGTGCAATTGGTGCTCAATCGTGTAAGTGCCAACACACTTTTCCACTCCAGCTGCGTGTGTATGTGTATGTTGCATCACTGAATTATTCATATTGGACTTATATATTTCTGCGTTTGTACATTTATGAGATTTGAAGTGGCACTATCACGTGATTTATGTTTGTTATCTTTATTCCAATATTATTTGCTGGCACTTGTGTGGGGCACTAAGATGATTTGGTCACTTTAAGATGTGTCATATTTTTCACATTTCATATGTTTTCATTTTTTAATTTTTTTTCCATGTTTTCAATATCATTATTTCACATGTAGGTGTGTTTGGCATTTTTAGCCCATGTAGCAATATTTATAGTGATTCAGTTTATTAGCGCTGCACTATTGTTTAATATTTATTCTGCACTGGTTGGGTATCAGTTTGAGTGTAAGCAGCTGATAGGTAGGGTTTGGGGTCCATTACAGCGCAGGAGGAATTTTTTATCAAACAATTGTCTAGGCTATAAGAAGATTGCCAAGACCCTGAACCTGAGCTGCAGCACGGTGGCCAAGACCATACAGCGGTTTAACAGGACAGATTCCACTCCGAACAGGCCTCGCCATGGTCAACCAAAGAGGTTGAGTGCACGTGCTCAGCGTCATATCAAGATGTTGTCTTTGAGAAATAGATGTATGAGTGCTGCCAGCATTGCTGCAGAGGTTGAATGGGAAGGGGGTCAGCCAGTCAGTGCTCAGACCATACGCCACACACTGCATCAAATTGGTCTGCATGGCTGTCGTCCCAGAAGAAAGCCTCTTCTAAAGATTATGCACAAGAAAGTCTGCAAACAGTTTGCTGAAGACAAGCAGACTTAGGACATGGATTATTGGAACCACGTCCTGTGGTCTGATGACAACAAGATCAACTGATTTGGTTCAGGTGGTGTCAAGCGTGTGTGGAGGCAACCAGGTGAGGAGTACAAAGACAAGTGTGTCTTGCCTACAGTCAAGCATGGTGGTGGGAATGTCATGGTCTGGGGCTGCATGAGTGCTGCCGGTACTGGGGAGCTACAGTTCATTGAGGGAACCATGAATGCCAACATGTACTGTGATATACTGAAGCAGAGCATGATCCCTTCCCTTTGGAGTCTGGGCCGCAGGGCAGTATTCCAACATACCGACCCCAAACACCGCTCCAAGACGACCACTGCCTTGCTAAAGAAGCTGAGGGTAAAGGTGATGGACTGGCCAAGCATGTCTCCAGACCTAAACCCTATTGAGCATCTGTGGGGCATCCTCAAACGGAAGGTGGAGGAACGCAAGATCTCTAACATCCACCAGCTTTGTGATGTCGTCATGGAGGAGTGGAAGAGGACTCCAGTGGCAACCTGTGAAGCTCTGGTGAACTCCATACCCCAGAGGGTTAAGGCAGTGCTTGATAATAATGGTGTCCACACAAAGTATTGACACTTTGGGCCCAATTTGGACCTTGTCATTTAGGGGTGGACTCACTTTTGTTGCCAGCGGTTTAGACATTAATGGCAGTGTGTTGAGTTATTCTGAAGGGACAGCAGATTTACATGTTATACAAGCTGTACACTCACTACGTCACATTGTAGAAAAGTGTCATTTCTTCAGTGTTGTCACATGAAAAGATAGAATCAAATATTTACAGAAATGTGAGGGGTGTACTCACTTCTGTGAGATACTGTATATATCCTTAACTTCCCCCTCTGTGGAGAACAGGGTGGCAGCAGGACTGTTTTACAGCTGCTGCAAAGCTTAGTGCGCTGTGTTCAGAGAATTCAGTGATAGTATTGTACCCAGTGTAGGCGCAGACTCTCCCACAATTACACACTCCGTGGTCATTTTTGTAGTTTTAATACGAACGCTAATAATAAGAGCTTTAGTAAAATTAATGCAAGGCTAAGACTAATTTTTTCTAAACAAAAGAAAAAAAGTATATGTACTGTGGCTGGTCGGCAACCTGTTATGAAGTTCTTTAAGATATGCTCAGTGAGGCAAAACAATACCTTTTTGGGTGCAGAAAAGCAAATGTAAAGGAAGGGTTCTTTTTAACTCCTTTGCCCTGAGGTTTATGTTCTTACTGTGAGACTGTCACTTGTGGCATATAAATTAGAAGCATTTTGTGGGTACAAGGACTGTGCCATATGTGTACAGTGTACTGTATACTGGGACTAGGCTCAGGTTCTTTTCATCCTGCTTTAAGCCATTTCCACTGCTAGGCACAACCTGACCGTGACAACCAATTGCAATGGTGTGCTACATGCACTGCTGGACTTATTTTCTGTTCAATCCCAGCTTTCCTCAGCTGGATCTGAAGATTGAAAAACGCTGGCATAATACAGCCACATGGAGTTGTAGGGAGCTAAGAGAGGATTGGATAAAATGTGTGTAAACATTATGCCCCCGACTTTTTTTTTTTTTTTTTTTTACTGCACCCCCAGACCAGACAAACTAAATCCGGCCCTGCCAGGAAAGAATGTGATTATTATTATTATTATTATACAGGATTTATATAGTGCCAACAGTTTGCTCAGCACTTTACAATATAACGGGAGACAATACAGCAACAATACAGTTCAATACAAGAGGGATAGGAGGGCCTTATCCTTGGAGCTTACAATCTAGGAGGGAGGGGCTAGTGGTACAAAAGGTAGTAACTTTGGGGGATGAACTGGTTGGAAGAGTAGAAGATTCCAGTATTAGTTGAGGGAAGGATAGGCTTCCCTGAAGAGATAGGTTTGCAGAGTAGGCGATAGTCTGATAAATTGGGGTAGAGAGTTCCAGAGGATGGGGAAGCTCTGGAGAAGTCCTGGAGACGAGCATGGGAGGAGGAGACAAGGGAGCTAGAGAGTAGGAGGTCTTGTGAGGAGCAGGGAGTACGGTTTGGGTGATATTTAGAGACAAGATTGGTGATGTCATTTGAGGCAGAGTTATAAATGGCTTTATACATTATTGTTAATGTTTTGAATTTTATCCGTTGGGCAACGTTAAGCCAGTGGAGGGATTGGCAGAGAGGGGTGACAGATACAGAACGTTAGTAAGGTGGATGAGTCTGGCAGCAGCATTCATGATAGACTGAAGAGGGGATAGCCTGTGATGAGGTAGGCCAATGAGGAGGGAGTTACAATAGTCAAGGCCAGATATAACAAGGGAGTGGATAAGTTGCTTAGTGGTTTCTGAGGTTAGGAACGGGCGTATCTTGGGGATGTTGTGGAGGTGAAGTCTACAAGATTTGGACAGTGACTGGACTTGGGGCTGAAAGGACAGATGGGAGTCTAGGATTACACCTAGTACCCTGGCATGAGGGGAGGGAATGATGCTTGTGTTATTGATCTTGGTGGAGCACAGGGGAGGCATGCAGGGTCTTTTAGATCCTGGATGTCTCAAAATAGAGAATCTGTCACCCAAAATCATCACATAGGGGACTTTTTGTCCCCTATGTGATTTAACAAAAAAAAAAAAAATTTATTTCTTAAAAATGTAAGTTACACCCTAGCATATAATGCCCCTCACCCCCACATATGTACGCACACACAAATGTAAAAGCATGCGCTGGGGCGCCTACACATCAAAACGTCAAGTGCGATACACATGTTCTATATCGCCGTGCACACCAGAATGAGAGCGATAATTCTAGTACCAGTCCTCCTATGTAACGCTAAACTGATGACCTATAAGGAGCTTTAAAAGCGTCACCTATAGAAAATATAGGGAACTGAAGTTTGGGACCTTTTTCACGCGTGCATTCAAATTTAAGGTTTGACATGTTGGATATCTGTTTACTCGATGCAATCTCATCTTTTATATTTTACAAGAAAATCTGATAATTTATTGCGTTTTGTGCCCTGAAATTAAATTAAGTGGATTTTTTACTGAAATTTTAAGTTTCATAGATCTTTGTGATAATATCATGTGACATATAAAATTGGAACTGCTGCCATTTTATTTTCTAGGGTCTCTGCTTTCACAAAATATATAATGTTTAAGAGTTTTGTGTAATCAGGCCTTAAATGATTTTTTAAATGTGCACAAAAAACGCAAAAATGGCTCTGGCAGTGAAAGTGATAAAGGATAAGTCCAACACTCCCATTTTCTGAGGAGCAGCCAATCAGTGCTCATTACACTGCAAGGTCTCTTCCCTCCCTGCTAGTCCCCGGGTACGGTGCCGGAGACAGGCAGGGAGGGGAGGATGAGATATAGAGTGCAATGTTAAAAATATTAAACGTTTAATTCGCCATAAAGTCCCTTTTTTTTTTTTTTTTTTTAAAAGCCCCAGACAGTCCATAAAGCACCTCAGATTTAAATAGTGTTTTGGTTAAAATATATTTATTTTTTAGTCAGGACAAGTAGACCTGGAGACCGATTTAGTCCCTGAACAAGTAGTTTTTTCAAAAATTTCCACACCCGTTTCTGCCCAGGTACGGGCAGACAGCTTATTGTGAGCCTGCTGGAACCTGGCATTGCACCCACAATCTGATGATCACAGGTGCAATACTTTACAGAATGCAATGTAAAATAATAATAAATGCACATTTTTGGTGCTTGCAAAAAACACGTGCATTTATTATTTTTTTTTTTTTACAATAGGTGAACTTATCCTTTAAACTTGCAGGTTTCTGAGTGTAGACTTCGATCCTTCTTTAAATTGTAATGTAAAATAAATGCACCCAAATACATCCTAAAGACAATGGAAATATGAAAACTGTTCATAAGAAGTCAAGTGTTTGGAATTTTAAATCAAACTGATTGTATTCCTGTCCATGGTAGAATATGAGGGCAGTGCTGGGGTTGATGCTCTTCCAGATAACTAATATGTTTATTTTTGTTGTCAAAGTGAAAACGGAATGACTGTAAAGAGAAAGTTCTCTGGAGCAATTGTCGTCCCCAAGAATCTGTCCAAGGGAACGTCTGACTTGCTGGTGCTTTTCACGCTGGACCACAACTAGGATGTGTTCAAGGTAAGTTTGTTGATATGTTTGGATCGTGGTGTACCGGTGTCCTGACTGCAAGTGTTGTGGATTTATTCTGTGACTCAATAGCTAGTGCAGTAACCACCCCAACAAAATGTTATTGAATGACAGATTCTCTGATTATTATTATTATTATACAGGATTTATATAGTGCCAACAGTTTGCGCAGCGCTATACAAAATGAAGGTTGACATTACAGTTACAATACAATTTGTAACTGTAATGACAACAGTGCAAATTGTACTGATAATCAGAGAGTGAATTAGGAGCATTGTGGCATCATTTTGTTAATAAGGGGCGTATTCTGGAGATGTTGCGGAGGTTGAGGCGGCATGATTTGGACAGGGATTGGATGTGGGCCTGACAGGATATTTCAGAATTTGCACTGTAATGACAACAGTGCAAATTGTACTGATAATCAGAGAGTGAATTAGGAGCATTGTGGCATCATTTTGTTAATAAGGGGCGTATTCTGGAGATGTTGCGGAGGTTGAGGCGGCATGATTTGGACAGGGATTGGATGTGGGCCTGACAGGATATTTCAGAATCCAGGGTTACCCCTAGCACTTTGGCATTCAGGGATGGGTTGATAGTGGTGCTATTGATCCTGACTGAGAAATGGTTTTGGATAGGTTGAGTTTTAGGAAGTGGTGTGACATCCAGTCTGATTTGTCTCTGATATGTCTGTTAGTAAATCGTTAATACGTGAGGGAATTGAGGTGGTGAGCTGAGGAGTAGAGAGGTAGATTTGTGTGTCATCACCATAGACATGGTATTGGAAACCATGGGAAGCTATCAGCTGACCCAAGGAAGAAGTGTAGATCGAGATTAGGAGAGGTCCAAGGACAGAACCTTGGGGGACCCCGACAGTGAGAGGAGTAGGAGAGGAGAAAGTATAGTTGTAAGTGACACTGAAGGTGCGGTGAGATAGGTAAGATTTGAACCAACGGAGAGTACAGTCACCAAGACCAAGTAAATAGAGTTTTTTTGAGGAGGAGGGGGTGGCCAACTGTGTCAAAGGCAGCACAGAGGTCCTAGAGCAAGAGTACGGAATAGTGACCATTGGTTTTCGCGGTCAGTAAGTCGTTTGTGAGTTTTAGGAGAGCAGTTTCTGTGGAGTGTTGTGGGTGAAATCCAGACTGAAGGGGAACGAGAAGGTTATTCTCAATAAGGTGGCAGCTCAGCTGGTTGTAGACTAGACATTCAAGGAGTTTGGAGGCAAAAGGGAGTAAGCAGATGGGTCTTAGGTTGCTAAGATTGCTGGGGTTCAGTGAGGCCTTTTTAAGTATGGGGGCGACTAGCACATGTTTTAGAGAGTTGGGGAAGATGCCAGTAGAAAGGGAGAGACTGACGATACGAGTTAAAGAGTGAAGAATAGAGCCAGAGGATGACCGAAGTATTTGCAAGGGAACAGGGTCCAGGGGGCAGGTGGTTAGGTAGGCTTTAGAAACGTTTACCAACCTCCTCTATAGTAGCTGGGTTAACCAAGGGAAGTATAGATTGTGCAGGTAGACAAGGAGTGTAGGGTGAGGGAGATATCTGTACAGTAGAGATCTCGTCACTAATTGTATCAATCTTATTTTTGAAGTGATTAGCGATCTCCTGGGCAGTGAGTGAGTTAGCGGCTGGAGGTAAAGGATGAAGTAGAGTTAAATGGAGAAAAGAGTTGATGGGGATTGCGTGAGAGGGTGTTAATGAGAGTGATAAAATAGGTCTGTTTGGCAGTGTGGAGACAGGAATTGTATTTTTGAAAGGCAGATTTATATTGATTGAAGTCTTGCTGGGGCTTAGTCGTATGCCATAAACGCTCAAGAGCATGGCTACATTTTTTGAGGCATCTGGTATTGTCTTTTTGCCAGGGCTGTAGCGGTTAGGGCCTAGGTCTGTGTGTAGTGAGGGGGGCCAATGTGTCCACAGTGGATGACAGTGAACTGTTGTAGACAGAAGTGGCCAGGTTGGGACAGGACAGGGCTGAGATTTTGTCATAGAGACAATCTGTTGCCGAAAAAAAGAAGAGAAGGGTTAAGATAACGAAGGTTTCTACCGGTAACTGGTAGTTGGAAGCCAAGGAGAGAGTGAGGCTAGTAACGGAGTGATCAGAGATCGGAAAAAAGTTGGTGAGGTGGCAAAGAGTGCTGTCAGGAATGGACTTGCCAATAGTGGTGGGACTCACCTGCCTTGTGGGCTGCAGTACCAGGGCTGGCCAGCGGGTGCTCTCAACAACCAGAGGTTCACTTCGGCAATTAGCCATCACCTGGGGCTGATTGCAGGTGGTGTATTTAAGGGATGGCCAGACCTGCAGTCTGTGCCTTGGTGTGTGTTTTTCCATGGGCCCCTGTATCTTGTAACCTGCATTCCTGTTCCTGTTTCTGCCTGACTTGTTGCCGACCCTGCCTAATCCTGACTTCTGCTGACTTCTCCTGTTTGATCCCTGGCTTGTGACCCTGACCATTCTCTGCCTGACCCCCTGTACCTACCTGTCCGTTAGTTGCTGTACCCGGCTCGTGACCTGACTACTCTCCGCCTGCTCCTCCTGTACCTACCTGCCCGATAGTTATCGACACGGCCTGCCTGGCTACGTTGTGCTCTATATGTGTATGTACCTGTGTATCTATATCAGTTTAGAAATGCCCGCAGCGGAAAAAGAAGAAAAGAATTAGCGCAGGGCAGGCATGACTAGGCCCAGAGTGGGAAGGAAGATGTGTAAGGGTTAATGTTAGCATTAGGGTTGGTAAAGGATAGCTGGGGGATCTGGTTGGTAGAGGAGAGTGTAGGTGGGGTCTCCTGCACTTTAGGGTGGAGTGTTCTGGGGAGGGGCGTCAGTTGGGAGCTGGACGTGGGAAAGAGAGCTTCCCTCTCGCCCTCCACCAGGGTGTCCTTCCCTGCGGTTCAGGTACAGTGGCAGCTGCCAGGGAGGGACAATTGGCCCAGCTGTGGCTTGCAGGGGCTGTACTGGCTGCGGAGCCGGGTCTCTGCCTCCCTGCGGGGCCCGGGCTAGTCACCAGCGGCAGGGGGGCAGGAGCGCCCATGTGCTTAGGCCTCCGGAGCAATTTTGCCCGCCCCACAGAGAGCTCAGGACCAGAACGGGAGCCCCACTCGGGACCCTCCGGCCCCGCTGGCAGGGCGCTCTCCTGTGTCTGCCTGTGGGGAGGCCAGGATGAGAAGGACGGTTGGGCCGGGCTGGGTGAGTCTGCGGCCTCCAAGGGGAGGGCCTGGCTGCGGAGCCGGGTCTCTGCTTTTCTGCAGGGCCCGGGCTCCTCGGAGGTAGTTGGGCGGGAGCGCCCAGGTGCTGGGCGGTCTGCGCCTCCGGAGAGCTTTCCCCCGTTCTCCCTACTAGCCCTGGGCTCGGCTCCATGATGGGAGCCCCACTCGGGACCCTCCGGCCCCCGCTGGCAGGGCGCTCTCCTGCCTCTGCTCCCGGGGAGGCCGGGAGGAATCCTAGGCTTCGGCGGAGTTTGGGGGGGCGGGGTCACTCGTGGACGAAGCCCCGCCCCCCGCCCGCACGGCAGTGAGGACGGGATGACAGCGGCTCCTCCGCTGACAAGGTACCTGTCAGGGAGGGTGCCCGGCGAGGGAGATGTCCTGCTGCAGCTGCCGGGCTGTCTGGTGCTGCGGCCGGCGGGCCCTCTGTCAGCATGGAGCAGTGGCTCCGTCAAAAAAAAAAAAAAAAAAAAAAAAAAAATTTTCCACAGGTGCAGCGCTAGGCGGAGGGCTGGCAAGTGCCCAGGGTCGTCAGGGAGCGTGGCTGGTGCTGGGCGGCAGGAGCGGCACAGCCCTGCGGGACCCGTGGCTCCTGGGACTGGGAGGCCATCCAGTCATCGAGAGGAGGAGGACCGATCGGAGGGCGAGCTGTCGGAACCCGATCCGGGGGCGACTGCTGGCCGCTCGGCGCCGATGGATTTTGGACGCGCGGCTGCTGGGACGTCTCCTGGGCAGCCTGGTGAGTTACCATTTTTTTTGGGGTCTGCTCTCTTCTTTTCTGCTGCTCTCCGGGAACTGTTGGGGGCGGGCTTCTGCGGTGTCGGGGGGCGGCGTCATCTCGTTGGGTATTGGTGCGGGGGTCTGCGTTTTGCGGTCCGGCTGGGGACTTGTTGCGGTGCTTTGCGCTGGGCGGTAGTGGGGGTGCTGGGCCTGTTTCTGTGTGATTCCCGCCTGCAGGTAGGGATGTTTGCGGGGGCCTAGGGCAGGATAATGGGGACGCACGGGGGCCTGGTGTTTTCTTCTCTGGGTTAGGGTCCGGGGTGGTTACGGCGGGGTCCGGTGCTCTGGGCTAGGCGGCCCCATCCACGGTTTTGGGTGAGGGTGCAGGGGGTGCCTGGGCCGGGCGGCTTCGCAGTGTGCCTGTGGTTCGAGGGCCCGTTGGTGTGCATTGACATTCGGATGTACGGGAGTAGATTGGGTGAGGTGTGTATGTCGGGATCTTCACGCTCTTGCTCTTGGAGCGGCTGCCTGTCGATGGGTCGAGGGTTGACGAGGGCAGGCGGGAGGACGCGGAGAAGCGGCGTTCTTTTTCGTTTATCCCGCGTGCTTTTGCTAATTGGTTGCAGGCTTTCGCGATTGTGGCCAGTGTCATTGGGGAAACGGCCCCTGAGCATTGCTCGGCGTTTTCTGTTCCCTTGACGCTATTAGCAAGGCTCCTGGGTTTAAGGGGGGATCGCTGGGCTACGGTGCGATGCACAGTTTCGGCAGCGTAGGGCGGTTTACCCGTCATTGCGCTGGGACAATACGGTCCGTGGCCTTTGGATACAGCTCATGACTCCGGCGAGGCCCTCTGGTCTGTTTTCGGGGTGGGCTGGTGGTTCGTTCTCCCCGGGACAATCAGCCTCAAAGCGTAGGGGTTCTGCTGGCGGTTCCAGTTTTGTTCGGAGGGTTTCCGCATCCCGTGTACTTTGACTTCGATTCCTCCTTTTCGCGCGGAACTCACGGTTGGCCTTGCAGTATGCAGCGGTGTTTTCGGATAAGTTGCGTAAGGAAGTGGGTTTAGACCGCGTGGGCGGCCCGTTTCCTTTTTCTCCCTTGGGGGGTTGTGCCCAAAACGGAGCCTCATGCGTTTCAGTTAATTCCTCACCTGTCCTTACTGGCAGTGGGGTCGGTGACCAACGCCATCGATACAGAGTCAGGTGCGGTGTATTATACGTCGTTCAATGCGGCAGTTTTCTGGGTTCTTCGGTATGGGCGTGGTGCGCTCCTGGCGTTATGGGATATTGAGTCAGCGCTTCGGCTGTTGTGGGTACATCCGGCCGGTCTTCGTGTTTTTGGGTTGTCGTTGGGAGGGCTCGTTTTATGTTGTGAAGTGCCTTCTCATGGGGTGTTTTATATCCTACGCTTTGTTCGAGCAGTTCAGTTCCTGCCTGGAATGGGTGGTGCGGGATGTCTCCGGGGTGCCTGCGGTCATCCGTTATCTAGATGATTTTCTTTGTGTGGGTCCGCCAGCTTCCGGGGTATGTGCAGTTTTTGCTGGCCACTTTGCAACACATTGCACAACGTTTCGTTATTCCGCTGGCGTTGGACAACACGGAGGGCCCGGCTGCGGTGATTACTTTCCTGGGCGTTGTTTGGATTCCGGAGCTGTGGAGGGCCGGCTGCCTGAGGACAAGCTGTTGGCCTTCAAAGTTGAGATTAGTGGGGTACTGGGCAAGTGTAAGTTTCAGCTGCGGGCCTGGCAGTCGTTGTTGGGCAAAGCTTACCTTCGCTTACCGTATACTGCCGATGGGTTGGGTGTTCTGCCGCCGATTGCAGATTTGGCTCACCTTTTTGGATTCCTTCAACAGGCGAGCTCTGTGGATGTCTGGCCCTGGGAGCTATTTTGACCTGGATTTGTTCCCGGATGCGGCGGCTTCCGTGGGGTATGGGGCCTTTTTGCTGAAGTCGGTGGAGCGCAGTTCCATGGCCTGCTTCCTGGTGGGAGGCGGGGGGTTTGTTCTTCGTATCTTGGTGGTGTTGGTATTTTTTTCCGGTGGTGCTGGTAGTTGCCGTGTGGGGGGAGCATTTTTCGGAAGTAAAGGTTCATTTTCGGTGTAACATTTTGGGGGTGGTCCGGGTCCTCAATCGGGTCTCGGCTTCTTCGCGGTCGGTGGTTGGCCTGCTTCGCCATTTCGTGTTGCGTTGCCTGCAGCTGACCATTTTTCTTCATGCTGTGAATCTTCCTGGGATTGAGCAAACTCTGGTTGTCGCTTTGGCTCATTTTCAGTGGGACACATTCCGGGGGTTGGTGCTGGGGGAGGAGCACCACGGGGTTCCTTGTCCCGACTGGCTGTGGGATTTTGCCTTGGGGTCGTTGCAGGCTGGATCCGGTAGTCGGGGAGTGTGGCGACATGGTCTGCATACTCGACTTACATGGTGTGGGACCCATCGTTGGTATGGTGTGCCCGGGTACATTCCAGTTAACCAAGGTTTAACTGGCAGGTGGTGGTGCTGCACTGCGGATGGTATGGTTGTCTCCGACCTGGTTGGTTGCGTCTGGAGGCCTAGTGGCATATGGTTGTCCGCAGGTGCATTTTTTTACTGGCGGGAGTGGTGGACCTGCTGCAGCGGGTCAATATTGATCTGTGGGGGCCTGAGGTGGGTTCGCTGTGTTGTAATTTTGGCACGGAAATTAGAGCGGGGGGTGTCGGCTGCTGTGTTTGATTGCCGGTTGGCTGGTTTGGCCTTCTTCTTAAGTTGCTGGGGTGTCGGGGTTTTCACGAAAGCCTTTTTGGGTTCGACAGGCCCTTCGGGGTTCCCGTAGGGCTCATCGCTGAGGGATTCACGGCATCCGGTGTCCGTTGAGTTGCTAGGGTCTTGGTTTGTGCGCCTGCGGTCTGTGTGTCTTTCGGGCTTCGAGGTGTTTGTTTCGGTACGGCCTTTGCGGTGGCCTTTTGGGGGCATTGCGTTTTGGTGAGTTTGGTAGTCCGTCTACATCAGTTATTGGGGGGTTATTGGGGGATGTGGTCGTGTGCTGGGTTTACTGGGGTGGAGGTGCTCGTCCATCGGTCTAGGACGGACCAGTTGGGGCATGGTGCATGGGGTGCAGTTCTTTGCTCTTCCAGCATCTTATGTGTGCCCAGTGGGTGCGGTGCCAGATTTTCTATCCCATCGTCCGGTGGGGCAGGGGTCCTTTTTTCCGGCACGCTGCGGGGTCCTCTTAATTCCCTTTGTGTCAGTTTTCTGACGGTGTTTCACGGCAGCTGGTTGGATGCGTCCTTGTGTGCTTCGCATTCGCTTTGGATGGGGGCTACTACGGAAGCTGCCGGGTGGGGTTTGTTGGATATGGGTCGCACGTATTGGTAGGTGGGATTCACGGAGATTTCGACTGTGCGTTCGTCCGCATCTGTTGGGGGTCTAGTGGGGTCTCGTGTTCTGTTGTCATGGCCTGGGGGGAGTGCCTGTCCTGTCTGGGTGATGTATTGTCCTGGGGGTATTGCTTGTCCTTTTCTTTCAGAGGGAGCGGTGTGGCCTGGTGTGGATCCTGGGTCACTCCTATGTGTTCTTGGGGGGCCCGGTGGGCTGATGTTAGGCCTACTGGTAGGCAGCTGGGGTTGGCTAGGCAGGAAGCTTCTGTCGGCTGGATGGGTGTGCCGGGTATGTTGTGGGGTCGTGTGCTGCAGGGGGGCAGCGTTTGACTCGACGGGATGGCCCACTGGATGTCCTGGTGCTTCCTGCGGGTGGCATCGATCTGAAGGTTGACAAGGAGGTGGGGCGCTTCTTTGTCCGTAATGGGGGGCTGGTGGTCCGGCATCTGGAGCTAGAGGTGGATACTTGGAGGTATCTTTGGAGTGCTGGGGTACATCTGACTGCGGTTGGAGCGGATTTCTGGTCTCTGGGTCTAAGGGATGGAGTTCGGAGGGGTTTGTTGTGGTGTGGCACGCATGGGTAAGGGCTCACCCAGCGTGCTGTGGCGGTGGTTGGTCTTTGGAGGCGGTTCTTATCTTGGAGGTACAAAATGGTGTGGGACCCATCGTTGGTATGGTGTGCCCGGGAACATTCCCAGTTAACCGAGGTTTAACTGGAAGGTGGTGGTGCTGCACTGCGGACAGTATGGTTGTCTCCGAGCTGGTTGGTTGCGGCTGGAGGCCTAGTGGAATATGGTTGTCCGCAGGTGCATTTCGGATCGTTTTGGTGGTGCCTTCAAAGACCAACGACAACTCTTTATGTTTTCTGTTATAAGGAATGGTTGATGTGTTTAAACTTGATTGGTTAATAAAAGGCCGTGCTGGCCATTTACTCCAAAATTGGTGTTGTGTTTTCTGTAAGTATAGTAAGTAAAGGGGATTGGTATGGAAGGGTAATGGTGGTGTAGTGGGGTCTGGATGAACCTATCTCGGGTGCACTAGTCAAGAAATGCCCGCAGCGGAAAAAGAAGAAAAGAATTAGCGCAGGGCAGGCATGACTAGGCCCAGAGTGGGAAGGAAGATGTGTAAGGGTTAATGTTAGCATTAGGGTTGGTAAAGGATAGCTGGGGGATCTGGTTGGTAGAGGAGAGTGTAGGTGGGGTCTCCTGCACTTTAGGGTGGAGTGTTCTGGGGAGGGGCGTCAGTTGGGAGCTGGACGTGGGAAAGAGAGCTTCCCTCCCGCCCGCCCTGTTTGGTGAATGTTGTGTTCCTCCTGGGGGGGGGGGGGTGATTTTGGTTCCTGGGCGGTGGTTGGTCTTTGGAGGCGGTTCTTATCTTGGAGGTACAAAATGGTGTGGGACCCATCGTTGGTATGGTGTGCCCGGGAACATTCCCAGTTAACCGAGGTTTAACTGGAAGGTGGTGGTGCTGCACTGCGGACAGTATGGTTGTCTCCGAGCTGGTTGGTTGCGGCTGGAGGCCTAGTGGAATATGGTTGTCCGCAGGTGCATTTCGGATCGTTTTGGTGGTGCCTTCAAAGACCAACGACAACTCTTTATGTTTTCTGTTATAAGGAATGGTTGATGTGTTTAAACTTGATTGGTTAATAAAAGGCCGTGCTGGCCATTTACTCCAAAATTGGTGTTGTGTTTTCTGTAAGTATAGTAAGTAAAGGGGATTGGTATGGAAGGGTAATGGTGGTGTAGTGGGGTCTGGATGAACCTATCTCGGGTGCACTAGTCAAGGTTTGGGTTTGTTTTACCTTGTTGTATGAATTTGTGTTAGCTTGGTGTTTGGTGCACTGCGTTTATATTTGTATTGTTAGTCTTAATAAATTGTCTTATTTATACCATATCTGAAGCCTGCGTTTCCCTGTGTCAGTCCACACACTTCTGGTCACACCCGCATCCCTGACAAGTGCATAGGTAGGAGAATACAAGGTTGAGGCAGTTCCCATTAGAGTGAGTAGAAGCATGTGTCCATTGTTTTAGTCAATAGAAGTGGTTAGGCTCAGAAGTTTAGAGGTAGCAGGAGTTTTAAGATAAGCAGGGATGTTTAAGTCACCAAGAATGATTGTGGGAATTTGAGAAGAGAAAAAGTAAGGCAGCCAGGCAGAGAAGTCAACAAGGAAGCGTGATACCGGTTCAGGAGGCTGATAGATCACAGCAATTCTTAAAGAAATTGGAGAGAATAGACGTATACAGTGAACTTCAAATGAGGAGAGGGAGGTCCTGAAAAGTGCTTTGAGGGGATAGGAGGATTCCAACTCCACCTCCTTTCCATCCACTAGACCTGTAAGAGTGAGTCCAGAGGAGACCACCATGGGAAAGGGCAGCAGGAGAGGGAAAGTCAGATTCATGAAGCCAGGTTTCTGTAGTTGAAGGAAAACCGAGGGCTGGGCCCACAGATTCAGAGGGTACACGATGCCACAATTACGTTTACTGAAGAGTTATAGTGATCATGTAGTTGAGCATACGTAAACAGAATGATAACAGCGCATAACCATACAGTAAGAATAATACTGTCTAACACTAACCCCGTACTTGCGGACTTTTCCCCAATGTCCAGAAAGCAGCCTGGCTGCGCCTGAATGTTCCTGAGCAAGATATAACGTTGGGGTGCACCCTAAGTATTGCGCAATACTATTTGTAATCCAAAGGAAAGTGGAGTATGTCTCTTGTAACTTTCTGGTATATATAAAATGTCACTGACCACGTGTGGTGCGATGTGCTGCGGCAAAGCCGCACTTACGGTTCCCTGCCAGGCTCTTGGTGTTTTCTCCTGACCCACTCCGGAACCAGACCACACAGTCACTTGTTTCCTGGCCTCGTTGTGGATCTTCCTTAGGTGCCCTTGCCAGATTCCACTGTGAGCCGTAAATCCTCTTCCAGGCCCCACACAGATTCTCCAGACGTCCTCAGCATCCAAAAGCCAGACCCAGACTCCACTTCCTCCTCAGAGTTTGTGATGCAGTAAGTCATTTCTTAATTGCAGCCTCAAACCTGCATTTACAGTTCACTATGACCCTTCTGAGGGTCCTACTCGGCCCCTAAATTAGTATTCATGAAACTTTATAGGGTAAATAAGCATTTATCTTGTCTTAGCAAAAGTCACTACAAAATCGATTCTTGTACTTTGCTGCCATCTACTGACCAAAGAGCATATTACAGGCACAATATAGTTTAACATTAGATGTCAGTATTCATCCATGCGTCACACCCTTACATAGTTGCAAGTAGGTTAAAGGAGTTAGTGATTCAAAGGTCATGGACAGAAGTGAGTTTGTTACAGACAGAGCAGACATTCCAAAGGGCACAGGAAAAGGGGAGGCTGGTTCTAGAAAGAAGAGGAATAGTAACCAGATTGTGTGGATTGCGGCCGCAGTTCGAGGATAAGGTGTGTTGGTCAAATGAGAAAGATGGTGGCCCAGGATTTGGGAAATGTCTCCCAGATGTTAGGAGATGCAGAAGGGTGAGAGAGGTAATATGGGAGTGTGACTTATATGGAGGGACAGGTCCCAGTGTCCTGGAGGTTTTATTAGGATGTGAGTTCAGAATTAGCAGGAGTTGATGAGTACAGTAATAAGGTGAAGGTAGGAGTGAGGGTGATATATATGAGTTGTGGGGTGGAGAAGAGGGGTGTAGGAGAGAGAGTTTGAAGAGAGAGGATACAACTGTGAGAAGGAGGAGTAGGGAGTGCATGTTACAGAGTGGTGAGATGAAGAAGCAGACTGGGTAAGAGATGAAAGAGTGGAAGAGGAAACAGGTCACCTGTAGTCTGTTTAGTATTTGAAGTCGTCTGCTGTGGTTTTGCTGAAGTGCAGAGCCAAAGTGCAATGCTCAATACTTAATCCAAGATGATAGTTGCCAATGCTACCCATGGCTGTGCTGCCTCTGGCTGTGCCTCCCCTAAGGAAGGTCTAAATTTTTACTGAGTTGGGTGGGGGTATTGCCAATTAATCAATGAGGAATGCATAGGAGAGACACATGGCTAGCAGGGCAAATTTCTCACACCAAAGGAGGACAAAAAGACTGCAGGAGGGCAGAGTTGTAAAGATTAGGATCAACTCATAAATTTGGGTAAGACAATAAGAGCAAAATAAACACCACAGTAATATGGACAGAGTTAGAGCTCGTTCACACTTGACTTATCTCTAACTCTTGCCAAACGCTCCTATAGTGTTTGACAGGCATTTGGGAAGCGTTTTTGAGGCATTTACCAAGCATTAAAACCGCACCACAAACACCTATAATGAAGTTTAATGGTATTAATGCTCCACAAACGCCCAGGCGTTTGAGGAGCGTCACCATAGACTTGAATGGGAGGTTTCAACTCCTCCTGACTCAACATGAGGCGTCAGTTTTGCGGCGACGCAACGCTTCAGTGTGAACAGCACTGTGTGCTGCCATGTGCAGAATATTCATAGGTGTTTGAGAAACGTTAAAAACACTTCCCAAACGCCTGTCTGACGCCTGCTGACAAAGCTAGTGTGAACGTAGCCGTAAAGATTTGGGAAGCAGTAAGAATTACCAAGAACATTGATAGCCATGAATCGGCTTCAGTTAGAGGTGGATTTTAAAAGCAGTATAGATTACCATATAGCAGTGCAGGGTGAATTCGCATTCATACATGGCATGGGCGATAGTACAGATGGATATTGCTTGCAGACATTTACCATATAGCAGTGCAGGGTGAATTCGCATTCATACATGGCATGGGCGATAGTACAGATGGATATTGCTTGCAGACATTTACCATATTGCAGTGCAGGGTGAATTCGCATTCATACATGGCATGGGCGATGATACTTCTATTTTGCTCCTGACTAAAAATAAGCAGTGGCTGTAGGGCCAGTTATTGGGGAGGGTGGGGAAATAACAGGGATTGTCAGTGTTTCAGTGTTCAAACCCTGCAAAAGGATTGTGGTGCAGAATTCCAATGGGTTACATTTAAGAAGACTTAATTGGGAGAATCCTGTCATTTCCAGTTGCTTTATGATGTTGAGTGAGTGTGCCCTGATCTCCCAACCTACAGTCAGTTGGGCAGGTTAGAAGTCCCAGTTGTTAAGTCTTTACCTGCTCAAATATTACTTTATCCTGTGAATTGTTGAACACATTTAAGTGCTTTCCAATTCGTCCATCACTACTCCCTAGACCAGTGGTCTCCAAACTGCTGCTCGAGGGCCATATCCAGTCCTTTACTTGCCTTTATCTAGCCCTTTGGACTTCCAAATTATTATGCAAATGATATTTTTCTCATTTACCTAAATAATTGATGTAAATAACAGTCGGCATAATTCTCATGTTATCAACTATTAAGAGTACAATTCAAATTTGATTGAACAAACCTCCTAATGATAACAGGATTTTTTTGAAACCTAAAACACTTACAATGCGCTGTTCCAAATTATTCCGCACAGTAAGTTTCAAAACACTTTATAGGTTGTAAAGAACTGAAAATTGTAGTTTCTTGTGTTTGCAGCATATTTACTGAAATCAAAAGCTATTTCAATCAAACTTTTAACAACATTTTAACAGGTCACGTTACATTTTAACATGGGACCCTTTATTTGATAGCAGCTTTACAAGTCTTGCATCCATTGAACTTGTGAGTTTTTGGACAGTTTCTGCTTGAATTTGTTTGCAAGATGTCAGAATAGCCTCCCAGAGCTACTGTTTGGATGTAAACTGCCTCCCACCCTCATAGATCTTTTGCTTGAGGATGCTCCAAAGGTTCTCTTTTACAAAAAGCTTTATTGAAAAATAAGCAAAGATGAACAGACAATCGTAACAAAAATTCAATGACCAACATTTACATAGTACAATAAATGAAGGGAAGCTGGTGCAAGGCATGCATCAATAAAGGCAAAATCGGAAAAGTTTACATAGGTGCCCGGAGGGAGGGGATGGGGAGGGAGGTTGGGAGAGAACGGGCAACAGACCTTTGTGGGCAATGATAATGTAAACTCCAAAGGGAAGTATTGCTATATCAACATTATAATAAACAGGAAAGGCCCGAGAAAAGGCCGCATCAAAAAACAGCACATATTCATGACCTAGAATTTAAAAAGAAATCTAGATTGCATAAATAGCCTTACGAATGCAGCGTAGAGAACAGGAGGTACAATCCGTAAATTATGTTTAAGAGCAGAGTAAACAGAAGAGTAGAAAAAGACAAATAGTAGAGAGACATGGACAACACACACAGACACACAACAAAAAAAAAAAAAAAAAAAAAAAGGGGGGAGAGGGAGGGGCCCCGGGGGGATCACAGCAGAATCCATCCTCATATCGATAGAAGGGACTGGTCGAATCTCGAGGGCTGGGCTACGTCCAGCCAGGGACGCCATATCTGCAGAAATTTTGTATGGGTATCCAATAATATGGCCGTCAGTTTTTCATTGACCATTATGAAGTTCATCCGGTTTTTGACAGCCTCAAAGCTAAGAACAGGAGTCTTCCAAGCCCTCGCAATCGTCAACTTAGTTGCCATAAATAAATGCGATGCCAGTTGCCGTTCAGAGCGGAGAAGGCCCTCTGGTGGTTTAAATAGAAGCGCTTCATATGGATTACGCTTAATGTCTGTATGAAGAATAGTGCGGAGGAGGGCATACACCCTAATCCACAACCTGCTTACCTTAGGACAAGTCCACCAGATATGTGCCATGGTACCTAATTGCTGACATCCCCGAAAACAAACCGGGGAATAGGTAGGAATAAAACTAGCTAGACGGGCAGGCGTATAATACCATCGGTATAGAATTTTGTAGGCATTCTCAAGAATAATAACATTCCTGGAACACTTAGATAATGTTTGGGTCATGAGCTGCCAGTCTTGTTGATCCAGGGTTCCCCCTAATTCCGACTGCCAACGCTGATGGTAGGAACGAACCGGAGGGGTTCTATATGACATAATGGAAGAATAAATCAGGGAGATCAGACCTGGAGCATGAGGTCTCTGTCTACACTGGCTTTCAAAAGGGGATAAACGGTAAGGTCCTGGATGCGTACGTATTAGAGTATGAATAAAGTGACGAAGTTGAAGATAACCAAAATGTTCTCGGAGGGGAATGTTATAAGAAGAACGCAAAGTGTCAAAGGTAATTATTCTGGTGGGGGATAGGAGTGAATGAATATCATAAAAACCATGTGTCTGCCACCAGACAAACTGTCTAGGGTTATCCTTACCCGGAGGGAATAATGGGTTATGCAATAGACGTAGCAGAGGCAGATGAGGAGAGATAAGGCCAGCGGAGTATTTTATAGAATCCCAAAGACGAAGCGAAAGTGTCAGCGTTGGGCTAAGATTAGATGGACGCTGAGCATTAGGGAGCCAGGGCAAGGAGGGGAGCGGTATCGGGTGAGAGTCCATCATATCTACTACAGCCCACAGGGGGAAATGGTGAGAAGCATGAATATGAGCTAAAGGGGCAATGTTAGCCGACAAATAATAGGACTGGAGATTTGGAACAGATAACCCGCCCGCATTCCGCCGCGCAAATAAAATGTGCTTGCTAATTCTAGGTCGAGAGGAGCCCCAAATAAAGGACAAAAGTTTTCGCTGATGTATACGCAATATATGCGAAGGTACTGAAACTGGCAGAACACGAAATAGGTGTAATAGTTTAGGAAGGTAGGTCATACGGATTGCATTAATTCTGCCAAACCATGATAACGGGAAATGGGACCAAGAGGACAAAAGCTCAGTCAACTCATGAAAAACAGTGGGAAAGTTAGCCTGATACAGTCCATCATATGTCGGGGTAAGCTTAATTCCTAGATATGGTAAGGCCGAAAGCCATTGGAAGGGGAACGTTTGCTTCAAAGTAGTCAGAAGTGATGGTGGGAGGGTAACTGACATAGCTCTTGATTTAGCTGGATTGACGTGTAAACCTGAGAGGGTGGCAAAAGAATCAAGAACTGCTAGTAAATTAGGCAAAGTAATCCCCGGATTCGAGATTGACAATAATATGTCATCCGCAAACAACGATAATTTATGTTGGGAGCCCGCCACATCGATTCCCTTAATATCAGGATGTACACGGATTGCTTCTGCCAACGGTTCCAGGGCTAAGATAAAAAGTAAAGGGGAAAGCGGGCAGCCCTGCCTAGTACCTCTAGCAACCGAGAACGTAGAAGACTCAAATCCGTAGTATCTAAGCTTCGCTTGAGGGGATGTATATAGTGAAGAGATCCATCGCAAGAAGGAAGGACCGAAGCCAAAACGATGGAGGACCGACAGGAGATACGGCCAGGATAAAGTGTCAAAAGCCTTGTTGATGTCCAAGGATAAGAGCATCATATCGATTTTACGAGTATGGGCCAAATGTTGCAATTGTAAAATACGTCTAATGGCATCTCCGGCCTGCCTATGGGGAACAAATCCCACCTGATCCTTTTTAATCAGACGAGAAAGGAAGGAATTCAATCGAGTAGCCAAAATCTTAGTAAGAATCTTCATATCGATATTGGTAAGAGAGATAGGCCTATAATTAGCCCAGGAAGAATGATCTCGGTCCGGTTTAGGGATCATAACTACATTAGCAGTTAAAGAGTCCGGGGAAAAATTTGAACCTCCCTTCACCGCATTAAACATAGCGGCAAGGTGGGGAGCGAGCACATCAGCCAATTTCTTATAATATAGTGCCGTGTATCCATCAGGACCTGGGCGTTTGCCTGTTTTCAGTTCCGCTATACATTGCAAAACTTCAGATACTTGGATATTGCGATCCATCAGATCCTTATGGGCCGGTGTTAAAGTAGGTAATGACAAACTAGATAAGAAGTCAGAAATAGACTGAGGGTCAGCCCGGGTGGGATCAGAGTAAAGTTTAGCTAGTCTGTGCCGGAACTCCTCTAAAACCGTTACTGGGTTGCTCGTAAGGGTATTGTGACGAGTACGTAAAGATATCGGTTTAGGGTGTTGCGCAAAAGAACGCAATCTACGGGCCAACATAGTCTGGTTTGTTAGCTTTGCAATACCACTTCTGGCGAGTCCAACGTAAGGAGCGCTCAGCCTCATCTGTTAAACACAGATCCAACTCCAAAGGTTCTCAATAGGATTGAGGTCAGGGGAGGATGGAGGCCACACCATGACTTTCTCTCCTTTTATCCCCATAGCAGCCATTGATGCAGAGGTATTCTTTGCAGCATGAGATGGTGCATTGTCATGCATGAAGATGATTTTATTACGGAAAGCATAGTTCTTCCTTCTGTACCAGGGAAGAAAGTGGTCAGTCATAAACTCCACATACTTTGCAGAGGTCATTTTTACACCTTCGGGGACCCTAAAGGCGCCGACTAGCTCTGTTCCCATGATTCCGGCCCAAAACATGACTCCACCACCGCCTTGCTGACGTCGCAGCCTTGTTGGAACAGGGTGGCCGTCCACCAACCATCCACTACTCCATCCATTTGGACCATCCAGGGTTGCACGACACTCATCAGTGAACAGGACTGTTTGAAAATTAGTCTTCATGCATTTTTCTGCCCAATGCAGCTGTTTCTGCTTGTGAGCATTGGTTAGTGGTGGCCGAATAGAAGGTTTATGCACAGTTGCAAGACTCTGGAGGACTCTACACCTTGTTGTCCATGGGACTCCAGAGGCACAAGCAGCTTCAAATATCTGTTTGCTGCTATGTAATGGTATTTTAGCAGCTGCTCTCTTGATCCGATGCATGGATCTGGCAGAAATCTTCCTCAATGTGCCTTTATCTGCACGAACCCGTCTGTGCTCTGAATCAGCCACAAATCTCTTAATAGTGCGATGATCACGCTTAAGTTTTCGTGAAATATCGAATGTTTTGATACCTTGTCCAAGGCATTGAACTATTTCACTCTTTTTGGCAGCAGAGAGATCCTTTTTCTTCCCCATATTGCTTGAAAACGGTGCTCTGCTTAATAATGTGGAACGCCCTCCTTCAGTAGTGTTTCCTTAAATTGGGCTCACCTGCTAATCTAATTATCACAGGTGTCCGAGATTGTGTTCAGTGATCAAAAGAGCCCTGACACACAATGCCATCCATGAGTTAAACTGAAAAACAAAATATTTAATCTTTGTGACACTTAAATAGAATTTTCATAATAATTTGGAACAGGGTGTATTCCTCCCTCTGACCAACAATGAGGTATTATTCCTCCCATCAGTGATGGACTATTCCTTTCACTGACACCAGCTATGTTTTTTGTGTTAAGTGTTAAGCTAAGTGTTTTTTTTTTTTTGTTTTTTTTTTTTAGATTCCTGGAAGTTTGCAGGAATGGTCAGTGATAAGCTGGTGGTTACTCGGCAGGGAAGAGACCCAGACAGACACAGGTGGATATACCGTATTTTTTGCTCCATAAGATGCACCTAGGTTTTAGAGGAGGAAAACAAGAAAAAAAATATTTTGACCCAATGGACTGCAGACATAATACAGGAGATGACCAGAGACTGCGGACATACTACAGGAGATGACCAGAGACTGCGGACATAGTACAGGAGATGACCAGAGACTGCGGACAAACTACAGGAGATGACCAGAGACTGCAGACACAGTACAGGAGATGACCAGAGACTGCGAACACAGTAGAGGGGATGAGCAGAGACTGCGGTCACAGTACAGGGGATGAGCAGAGACTGCGGTCACAGTACAGGGGATGAGCAGAGACTGCGGTCACAGTACAGGGGATGAGCAGAGACTGCGGTCACAGTACAGGGGATGAGCAGAGACTGCGGTCACAGTACAGGGGATGAGCAGAGACTGCGGTCACAGTACAGGGGATGAGCAGAGACTGCGGTCACAGTACAGGGGATGAGCAGAGACTGCGGTCACAGTACAGGGGATGAGCAAAGACTGCTGACACAGTACAGGGGATGAGCAGAGACTGGTGACACAGTACAGGGGATGAGCAGAGACTGGTGACACAGTACAGGGGATGAGCAGAGACTGCGGACCTTTGGGGAGGGAGGGGTAGCAGGTACCCACTCCCACTTGCACTGAGTGGTCCTCCCTCCCCGTCTTCTGGGACACTGACAGGTCCCAGAAGACTGCTGGACCACTCACAGAGAGCAACACTTCTCATGCATGCGCAGTGGGCACCCGGCTGTCACAGCCTGGTGCCCACACTAAAGATGCCGGTGCTGGGAGAGAAGACTGTAGAGCTCTGGACCGAGGAACAGGTAAGGGCTCTGCTGCAGAGAAGAGCCGAGTGGCCGGCCAGGTATTCTGACACGGCGGCAGCAGGAATACCAGACCGGCTGCTCCATATTCGCTCCATAAGATGCACAGACATTTTTCTCCATTTTTTTTTTTTGGGGGGGTAATGCATCTTATGGAGCAAAAAATACGGTATATCAAATGTCTTTTTCCAGCCAATTGCTTTTCCGGGGGGTTTCACATTGTTTCTAATATATGGGTAAATTTAAGAGCTGTTTTGAAAGATGGATGGGTCCCTATTCAACTGTGCATTTCCTAGCCCCGTGGAAGACCACGCTTTTAGGATGGTCTAATATTTAATAAAATACAGCCTGTGAATTGCCCAGGGAGCAGCATTAACATTGTGGCTTGTAGTACATCCATAATTTTATACTAATAAGCTGTGTATTGGGTCTGTGCACAGGATGGGTCTCTCCATGGTGTTTGGGTGACAGGTTCTCTTTGATAAAATTCAACCTTCATTCTTCCTTGCAAAGTAAACGCATGAAGGTTAAATTAATCTGCACATTCAGGATAAAGCGACAGGTTCACCATAATGCCAACCTCCACAAATGCAAATACTTTCCTGGTTTTTGCTCCTCAGCCAATCTGTTCAGTTGGAAATGAAAGTAAAGCCCCGAAGGAGTGGTGTTTGTGAAGTCATGCTGGTGCTTGTTGAAGGGGGGGAATTGTTGGGAAAGGGTGAGGGATTACAGGAAACATTGATTTTCTCTTTTTTTAATCAACATACAGGATAAATTTAAAGTGATGTAAGGTTGTACTTTTTTTTAAGGCAAACCGCTCCAATCCTCTTCTTTTTTGTGTCATGTCCTCCTGCAGTCAATTCAATTTGTTCATTCTTCTTCTCTTTTCCAACAGATGGAGCGCAAGACTCCATGTCACTACCTGGGAACCATGAATGCTGTGCCCAGTGGGATGAAGCTCCATGACCTCAGAATCCCCATCCTCCTTCCCTCCTGATCACTGCAGTAAAAGTCGCCAACAGACTCATTCCATCCATCCATCCATCCTGCATTGCTGCTCTGTGCACCTTCATGTACGTAGTCATGATTTCTGTGTGCAGTGTTTAATTTTATTAAATTTAGACCTTTCCCACTGGCTGCTGTAGTTTTTCTTCTAGTTTGTGGTGAACAAACAAAATGCTATTCGTGTTAGCTACAATAGACTTGCTCAGTATCTAAACCAGCGGTCACTAAATGGCGGACCACAGTCCGAGAACGGCCCCAAAATGCTCCCTTCTGGACCGCCAGCCTGCAATGACAGATCTGCCGCTGAGCAGGGCGGTCCTCACAGCAACATGACATCACGTGTGTGCGCCCCGCCCCTTGCAGCTCACTGTCTCTCCGGCTCCCTCTCCCTGCCTGTACACAAGCATTCTTCAGCAAGGATCCTGACACAGCTCCTGTCTGCCCTTAAGGTAGGGTGTAGTCTTACAGGGGCACTCTGATGGGCACATTTAATGTTAGAGTCATGCTGATGGGCACATTTAATGTTAAGGTGCACTGTGATGGACACAACATAGAATGTGCCCATCAGAGTGCCCCTTAATATAAATGTACCCATCAGAGTGCCCCTTACTATAAATGTGCCCATCAGAGTGCCCCTTACTATAAATGTGCCCATCAGAGTGCCCCTTACTATAAATGTGCCCATCAGAGTGCCCCTTATTTTATGTTAAGGGTGCACTCTGACGGCCCCATGTTATGTTAAGGGGGCACTCTGATGGCCCCATGTTATGTTAAGGGGGCACTCTGACGGCCCCATGTTATGTTAAGGGGGCACTTTGACGGGCCCATGTTATGTTAAGGGGGCACTCTGACGGGCACATACTGTGGAAAGGGGCACTCTGATGGGGAATATGATTTAAAGGGGTACTCTGAGTGAAAGGGGGCACTCTGATGGGAATACCTGATGTAAGGTGGCACTGTGATGGGGACACCTGTTGTAAAGGGGGCACTCTGATGGGCACACCTGATGTGATGGGAATACATGATGTAAAGTTGCACTCTGATGGCGACACTTAGTGTAAGGGGGTGCACTGATGGGCACACTCTATTTGGACCTCGGCCAGAAGAAAATTTTAGTGACCGGACTTCTTGAATTTTAATTCAATACCCCTGATCTAAAAAACTGTTATTGATCATCCTAAATTGGTGTAGTGACTCCTCCTGGCTAGAAAAGGAAAAACCTCCAGCACAGAGGTGGGCTGATATTACCCCAGGGTGGATCCATGGCCGCAGTGGAGAGTTACAGTGATGAAGGGCACCTAGCACTTTAGTATTTTATAGTATTCTGCTCTGGCTCATAAGAGAGAGAGCATTAGGGATTGAGATACCTCCAGCAACATGGGTTCAAAACGTCATCACACTCTCTGAGGGCAGACTCCAATCTTCCTCCAACAGGACTTCTTTTCCTGGCTCTCCAGCTTGGGTACTGTATGCTCCTTGACCTGGCAAGGCAGCTTGAGGATTTTCCTTGTGGTTTACCAAGACTGACATAAATATCTATAATCTAGTATTGCTGCAGCTCCCTTGTTTATTGCCCTAAGCGTCAGTGATTCCTAGTAGCAGCAGCCAGGAACACCAACACTGAGTTTAGGGGAGAGCCAAGTAAAAGACTATTGATCAACCTGGCAGAACTAAATTTACTAGTCACCTCTGTTTATGGCAGGGTGGCTACACTGGGCAAGTTGAAATGAGCAGATCGGTTATCAGGAAAAAACACATAAATACATTTTAAAAAAAAAGGTGAAATTATTCTTTAACTCTGTTTTGCAGATAAAAAAATGTGCATTTATTATTTATTTTTTTACTTGGAGCCTAGAAAGCATTGCACCCACAATTAGCAGATACAGGTGCCATGCAGGACTCCTGTAGACCTGTCAGTGTATCTGTGTGCTCCTACCTCATACAGGCAAGATGATACACACTGACAGACAGGAAGAGACAAAGAACTACCACAGTGCTCAACAGCTCCGTGGTAGTTCATTGAGAACTACAAGCCAACAGCCGCAAAGGCTATCCTGACTTGTAGTTTTCCATTCACTGAAATCTGTAAATGAATGATGCGACCGAGCAGGAGGAGCCCCACATGGTTGCATTTAAAAAAAAAAAAAAATAGTAACCGCTATCAGGGGAAAGATCTGCTCGCTGTGACTAGATGCAGCAGAGCGGGCCCCGGGAACATGTTGCATGTTCCCAAAGATTAACTTATCCTTTAACTTTGAGTTAAACCTGCATGCCAGAGATGGAGGCAGCTGATGTGATGTGCAACTCGCCATCCTTACTGGAGCTGTTGTATTCTCAGCCTTACTTTTGGCATTTTTATGTGGCTGACCAGTAAAGAGGGGGGGGGGGGGGTAGGATGAAACCCAAGCTTTCCCATGCAATTATTTTGCAGGTAAAACAAATGTGCATTCATTCATTTATTTATTTGTTTTGGTGCATGTAAAACATTGCACCCCGTGATCAGCAGATCGCTGGTGCAATGACAGGCTCCTGCAGGTTGTCATTGTATCTGTCTGCTCGTTCCTCATATGGACAGGCAGTTACATGATGACAGGAAGACTCAATGAACTGCCTAGAGCACTCACTAGCACCCTGGTAGTTCAAGAACTGCAAGCCGTCAGACGCAAAGACTGTTGATACTTGTAGTTCATTAATTTACATTCTGACCACACGGCTGCATTCTTTTCAAATTGTGACAGCTAGCGCTGAGAGAAGATCCCTGGCCCGCTGTCACAGGTGGGGGGGGGGGGGGGGGGAATTTGTGACCCTAAAGTGTGTGGAACTTGTAACAAACCTTTAAGTTGCATGAAACCTTTCCTGCCAATATGTCTGGACCTGATTGGCATATTGCCTCTTTATTGTATGCTCTGTATAAGAAGTGCCAATATACTGGATGTGCTATACTCAGATTTGGGCAAGAAGAGGAGATTACTGTATAAATCTGCTTTATGGGTCAGTCCACCTAAAATGGATATTTTAATTATGGGTGGTGATTAGTAAATGGAGACCCCTCATATCTTAGGAATTCACAGTCTTCTCCATAAAATTCTTGGCTATGATAATGCACTAAAAGTGCCTCACAGTTTCTACCACTGTGCCGTGTGTTGCTGTTGGGCTTTGCTGACTGGACCCCCACCCATATCTTTGGGTTCCTTAAAGTGATATTAAAGGCAGATTAAGAAAAATAAATGTGTCATACTTACCTGCTCTGTGCATTGGTTTTGCACACAACATAAATATTAAATATTGGATGAAGCGCTCTGCTATAATAGTACTATACACAAAACCAAAATATTGTACAAATATATATAAAACAAAAAAAGAAAGTGACTAGTGCTTAATAAATATTATATGTGTAAACACAATAAAAATATATAATTCATATAAAACCAGTCTGCCCCCAAGTGGCTAAAAACTGGTTAAACATGTGCACACACGACTTAAATAAGGGTGACCAAGTGCTTACTTACATATATAATGTCTTAATAAATATAATAAAAAATCACAGTGAATAATCTCAAAAAGTGCCAAGTGTTAAAATGCAATCAATATACATCTAATATCATCATGTGCAAAATCATGCTATCATTCTTCTGTGAAAATTAAGATATAAATAGGTGCTTCTTCATCAAAATTGTGCTCAGACCAAGGTGTCACTCCAGTGCATCAATCCTAAATATCCAGAGTGCCTCCTCACCTCCAACATTCGACCCCTAGAGGTCACAGATCATTTATTTAAATGATGTTCCAGACCGACACCAGGATATATCTTGTCCCCACGACTCAAAATCTTATTATATAAGATGACTCAGCCATATATCCATGGACCATGGAAGATTAAGCAAAAAGAGAGATCTCCATTGCGCAATATGTAACGATTATTAAATATAAAGACCAGACGAATAACTCACATGCTCCTAGTAGTTAACAAGCGGTTCCCCCATATCCTATGGGAGTAATAGGAAATCACGTTTGGCAAAAACCGGAAGTGCGTCACCGGAAACACGTCACCGAGCTCCACCCGGAAATGACGGAATATGAGGGCACTCGAGCAGGCTCACTCCTGAGCTGCTGCTGTGTGTGACCATTTACACACACACAGCATGGCTTGGCTCCATTCCTGGAATGAGGGGGGGCTCAGGGAAGTGGGGGCTGCTGTACACAAGTCTGTTTTTAACTTCATGTATTCAAGATAAAAAACGTTGAGCCTTTACAACCACTTTAACCACTTGCCCTCCAGAGGATCCCCCCACTCCTGACCAGGCCCTGTTTTGCGATATGGCGCTGTGTTAATTTAACTGACAATTGTGCAGTCATGCAACTCTGCACCCAAATGAAATTTGTCCTTTTCCCACAAATAGAGCTTTCTTTCTGTGGTATTTGATCGCTTGTGCGTTTTTTATTTTTTGAAAAAAAACCAATATTTTTAACGTTTTGCTTTTAAACATGTCTCCTCTTCTTCCTTCTCCTTTTCTTCTTCCTGCTTTTTCTTCTTTTTCTTTTCTTCCTCTTTCTTCCTCTTCTTCTTTTTCTTTTCTTCCTCTTTCTTCTTCTTTTTCTTTTCCTCCTTCTTTTTTTCCTCTTTCTTCTTCTTTTTCTTTTTTTTTTCTTTCGTCTTTTCCTCTTCTTTCTTCTTTTCCTCTTCTTTTCTTTTTTCTTTTCCTCTTCTTTTCATCTTCTTTTCCTCTTCTTTCTTCTTTTCCTCTTTGCTTCTTTCTTCTTTTCCTCTGCTTTCTTCTTTTCTTTCTTCTTTTCATCTTCTACTTTTCTTGATTCTTTTCCTCTTCTTCTTTTCCTCTTCTTTTCTTCTTTTTTTTCTTCTTTTCCTCTTCTTTTCTTTCTTGTTTTCCTCTTCTTTTTTTTCTTCTTTTCCTCTTCTTTTTTGTCTTCTTTCCTCTTCTTTTCTGTCTTCTTTTCCTCTTCTTTTCCTCCTTCTTTTCCTCTTCTTTTCCTCTTCTTTTCCTTTTCTTTCTTCTTTTCCTCTTCTTTTCTGTCTTCTTTTACTCCTTCTTTTCCTCTTCTTTTCCTCTTCTTTGTTGTCTTCTTTTCCTCTTCTTTTCTTTCTTCTTTTCCTCCTTCTTTTCCTCTTCTTTTCCTCTTCTTTCTTCTTTTCTTTCTTCTTTTACTCCTTATTTTCCTCTTCTTTTCCTCTTCTTTCTTCTTCTTTTCCTCTTCTTTTTTGTCTTCTTTTCCTCTTCTTTCTTCTTTTCCTCTTCTTTTCTTCTTATTTTCCTCTTCTTTTCCTCTTCTTTTCTTTCTTCTTTTCTTCTGCTTTCTTCTTTTCCGTTGCTTTCTTCTTTCCTTTCTTCTATTCCTTCTCTTTCTTCTTTTCCTCTTCTTTTCTTCTTTCTTTTCTTCTTCTTTTTCTCTTCTTTTCTTTCTTCTTTTCCTCTTCTTTTCTTTCTTCTTTTTCTCTTCTTTTCTTTCTTCTTTTCCTTCTCTATTCCTTCTCTTTCTTCTTTTCCTCTTCTTTTCCTATTGTTTTCTTTATTTTCCTTTTCTTTCTTCTTTTCTTTTTTCTTTCTTCTATTCCTTCTCATTCTTCTTTTCCTCTTTTCTTCTTCTTTTCCTCTTCTTTTCTCCTTCTTTTCCTCCTTTTCTTTCTTCTTTTCCTCTTCTTTCTTCTTTTCTTTCTTCTTTATCTCCTTCTATTCCTTCTCTTTCTTCTTTTCCCCTTCTTCTTTTCCTCTTCATTTCATTCTTCTTTTCCTCTTCTTTTCTTTCTTCTTTTACTCTTCTTTCTTCTTTTCTTTCTTCCTTCTTCTTTTCCTTCTCTTTCTTCTTTTCCTCTTCTTTTCTTGCTTCTTTTCCTCTTCTTTCTTCTTTTCTTTCTTTTTCTTCTTTTCTTTCTCTTTCTTCTTTTCTTTCTTCTATTCCTTCTCTTTCTTCTTTTCCTCTTCTTTTCTTTCTTCTTTTCCTCTTCTTTTCCTTTTCTTTCTTCTTTTCCTTCTTTTTTCCTCTTCTTTCTTCTTCTTTGCCTCTTCTTTCTTCTTTTTCTCCTTCTTTTCTTTCTTCTTTTCCTCTTCTTTTCTTCTTCTTTTCCGCTTTTCTTCTTTTCCTCTTTTCTTCTTCTTTTCCTCTTTTCTTCTTCTTTTCCTCTTTTCTTCTTCTTTTCCTCTTTTCTTCTTCTTTTATTTCTTCTTTCTTCTTTTCTTTCTCTTTCTTCTTTTCTTTCTCTTTCTTCTTTTCTTTCTTCTATTCCTTCTCTTTCTTCTTTTCCTCTTCTTTTCTTTCTTCTTTTCCTCTTCTTTTCCTTTTCTTTCTTCTTTTCCTTTTCTTTTCTTTCTTCTTTTCCTTCTTTTTTCCTCTTCTTTCCTCTTCTTTCTTCTTTTCTTTTTTCTTTCTTCTTTTCTTTTTTCTTTCTTCTTTTCCTTCTCTTTATTCTTTTCTTTCTTCTATTCCTTCTCTTTATTCTTTTCGTCTTCTTTTTTTCTTTTCCTCTTCTTTTCCTCTTCTCTTCTTCTTTCTTTTCTTCTTTTCCTCTTCTTTTTATTCTTCTTTTCCTCTTCTTTTTATTCTTCTTTTCCTCTTCTTTTTATTCTTCTTTTCCTCTTCTTTTCTTTCTTCTTTTCCTCTTTTTTTTTCTTCTTTTCCTCTTCTTTTCTTTCTTCTTTTCCTCTTTTTTTTTCTTCTTTTCCTCTTCATTTCTTTCTTCTATTCCTTCTCTTTCTTCTTTTCCTTTTCTTCTTTTCTTCTTTTTTTTCTTCTTTTCCTCTTCTTTTCTTTCTTCTTTTCCTCTTCATTTCTTCTTTTCCTCTTCATTTCTTTCTTCTTTTCCTCTTCATTTCTTTCTTCTTTTCCTCTTCTTTCTTCTTTTCCCTTTCTTCTTTTCTTTCTTCTATTCCTTTTCCTCTTCTTTTCTCCTTTTCCTCTTCTTTTCTTCTTTTCCTCTTCTTTTCTTCTTTTCCTTTTCTTTTTTCTTCATTTCCTCTTCTTTTCTTGCTTCTTTTCCTCTTCTTTTCTTGCTTCTTTTCCTCTTCTTTTCTTTCTTCTTTTCCTCTTCACTCTTCTTCTTTTCCTCTTCTTTTCCCCTTCTTTTCCTCTTCGTTTCTTTCTTCTTTTCCTCTTCTTTTCTTTCTTCTTTTCCTCTTCTTTCTTCCTTCCTTCTTCTTTTCCTTCTCTTTCTTCTTTTCCTCTTCTTTTCCTCTTTCTTCTTTTCTTTCTTCTTTCTTCTTTTCTTTCTTCTTTCTTCTTTTCTTTCTCTTTCTTCTTTTCTTTCTCTTTCTTCTTTTCTTTCTCTTTCTTCTTTTCTTTCTCTTTCTTCTTTTCTTTCTCTTTCTTCTTTTCTTTCTCTTTCTTCTTTTCTTTCTCTTTCTTCTTTTCTTTCTTCTATTCCTTCTCTTTCTTCTTTTCTTTCTCTTTCTTCTTTTCTTTCTCTTTCTTCTTTTCTTTCTTCTATTCCTTCTCTTTCTTCTTTTCCTTTTCTTTTCTTTCTTCTTTTCCTCTTCTTTTCTTTCTTTTCCTTTCTTCTTTTCCCCTTCTTCTTTTCTTTCTTCTTTTCCTCTTCTTTTCTTTCTTTTTTTTCTCTTCTTTTCTTTCTTTTTTTTCTCTTCTTTTCTTTCTTTTTTTTCTCTTCTTTTCTTTCTTTTTTTTCTCTTCTTTTCTTTCTTCTTTTCCTCTTCTTTTCATCTTCTTTTCCAATTATTTTCCTCTTCTTTTCTTCTTTTCTTTCTTCTTTTCCTCTTCTTTTCTTTCTTCTTTTCATATTTTCCAATTATTTTCTCTTATTTCTTCTTTTTCTTCTCTTTTTTTTTCCTTCTTCTATTCCTTCTCTTTCTTCTTTTCCTCTTCTTTTCTTCTTTTTTTTTCCTCTTTTCCTCTTCTTTTTTTCTTCTTTTCCTCTTCTTTTCTTTCTTCTTTTCCTCTTTTTTTTCTTTCTTCTTTTCTTTTCCTTTCTTCTTTTCTTTTTTCTTTCTTCTATTCCTTCTCTTTCTTCTTTTCTTTCTTTTCCTCTTCTTTTCTTTCTTCTTTTCCTCTTCTTTCTTCTTTTCCTCTTCTTTTCTTTCTTTTTTTCCTCTTCTTTTCTTTATTCTTTTCATCTTCTTTTCTTTCTTCTTTTCCTCTTCTTTTCTTTCTTTTTTTCCTTCTTCTATTCCTTCTCTTTCTTCTTTTCCTCTTCTTTTCTTCTTTCTTTGCCTCTTCTTTTCTTTCTTCTTTGCCTCTTCTTTTCTTTCTTCTTTGCCTCTTCTTTTCTTTCTTCTTTTCCTCTTCTTTTCTTTCTTCTTTGCCTCTTCTTTTCTTTCTTCTTTGCCTCTTCTTTTCTTTCTTCTTTGCCTCTTCTTTTCTTTCTTCTTTTCCTCTTCTTTTCTTTCTTCTTTTCCTCTTCTTTTCTTTCTTCTTTTCCTCTTCTTTTCTTTCTTCTTTTCCTCTTCTTTTCTTTCTTCTTTTCTTTCTTCTTTTCCTCTTCTTTTCTTTCTTCTTTTCCTCTTCTTTTCTTTCTTCTTTTCCTTTGCTTTCTTCTTTTCTTTCTTCTATTCCTTTGCTTTCTTCTTTTCTTTCTTCTATTCCTTCTCTTTCTGCTTTTCCTCTTCTTTCTTTTCTTCTTCTTTTCCTCTTCTTTTCTTTCTTCCTTTCCAATTTTTTTCTTTCTTCTTTTCCTTTTCTTTTGTTCTTCTTTTCCTCTGCTTTCTTCTTTTCCTCTTCTTTCTTCTTTTCCTTCTTCTATTCCTTCTCTTTCTTCTTTTCCTCTTCTTCTTTTCCTCTTCTTTTACTCTTTTTTTTCTTCTTTTCCTCTTCTTTTCTCTCTTGTTTTCCTCTTCTTTTCCTCTTCTTTTTTTCTTCTTTTCTGTCTTCTTTTCTTCTGCTTTTCTTTCTGCTTTTCCTACTTCTTTTCCTCTTCTTTCTTCTTCTTGTCCTCTTCTTTCTTCTTTTCTTTCTTCTATTCCTTCTCTTTCTTCTTTTCTTTCTTCTTTTCCTCTTCTTTTCTTTCTTCTTTTCCTCTTCTTTCTTCTTTTCCTCTTCTTTCTTCTTTTCCTCTTCTTTTCCTCTTCTTTTCTTTCTTCTTTTCCTCTTTTTTTCTTCTTTCTCTTCTTTTCTTTCTTCTTTTCCTTTTCTTTTCTTCTTTTCCTCTTCTTTTCTTTCTTCTTTTCCTCTTCTTTTCTTTCTTCTTTCTTTTTTTCCCTCTTTTTTTCCTCTTCTTTTCCTCTTTTTTTCTTGCTGCTTTTCCTCTTCTTTTCTTGCTTCTTTTCCTCTTCTTTCTTCTTCTTTGCCTCTTCTTTCTTCTTTTTCTCCTTCTTTTCCTTCTTCTTTTCCTCTTCTTTCTTCTTCTTTTCCTCTTCTTTCTTCTTTTCTTTCTTCTTTTCCTCCTTCTATTCCTTCTCTTTCTTCTTTTCCCCTTCTTCTTTTCCTCTTCGTTTCTTTCTTCTTTTCCTCTTCTTTTCTTTCTTCTTTTCCTCTTCTTTCCTTTCTTCCTTCTTCTTTTCCTTCTCTTTCTTCTTTTCCTCTTCTTTTCCTCTTTTCTTCTTCTTTTCCTCTTTTCTCCTTCTTTTCCTCTTCTTTCTTTTCTTTCTTCTTTTCTTTCTCTTTCTTCTTTTCTTTCTCTTTCTTCTTTTCTTTCTCTTTTTTCTTTTCTTTCTTCTATTCCTTCTCTTTCTTCTTTTCCTCTTCTTTTCTTTCTTCTTTTCCTCTTCTTTTCTTTCTTCTTTTCCTCTTCTTTTCTTTCTTCTTTTCCTCTTCTTTTCTTTCTTCTTTTCCTCTTCTTTTCCTTTTCTTTTCTTTCTTCTTTTCCTTCTTTTTTCCTCTTCTTTCTTCTTTTCTTTTTTCTTTCTTCTTTTCCTTCTCTTTATTCTTTTCTTTCTTCTATTCCTTCTATTTATTCTTTTCGTCTTCTTTTTTTCTTTTCCTCTTCTTTTTATTCTTCTTTTTCTCTTCTTTTCTTTCTTCTTTTCCTCTTCTTTTCTTTTTTCTTCTTTTCCTTTTTTTTCTTCTTTTCCTTTTTTTTCTTCTTTTCCTTTTCTTTCTTCTTTTCTTTCTTCTATTCCTTCTCTTTCTTCTTTTCCCTTTCTTCTTTTCCCTTTCTTCTTTTCTTCTTTCTTTTTTTCTTCTTTTCCTCTTCTTTTCCTCTTCATTTCTTTCTTCTTTTCCCTTTCTTCTTTTCCTCTGCTTTCTTCTTTTCTTTCTTCTTTTCCTCTTCTTTTCTTTCTTCTTTTCCTCTTCTTTTCCTCTTCTTTTCTTTCTTCTTTTCCTCTTCTTTTCTTTCTTCTTTTCCTCTTCTTTTCTTTCTTCTTTTCCTTCTTCTATTCCTTCTCTTTCTTCTTTTCCCCTTCTTCTTTTTCTCTTCTTTTCTTTCTTCTTTTTCTCTTCTTTTCTTTCTTCTTTTCCTTTTCTTTTCCTCTTCTTTTCTTTCTTCTTTTCCTCTTCTTTTCACCTTCTTTTCCAATTATTTTCCTCTTCTTTTCTTTCTTCTTTTCCTCCTTTTCCTCCTTCTTTTCCTCTTCTTTCTTCTTTTCCTTCTTCTATTCCTTCTCTTTCTTCTTTTCCCTTCTTCTTTTCCTCTTCTTTTTTTATTTCTTTTCCTCTTCTTTTCTTTCTTCTTTTTCTCTTCTTTTCTTTCTTCTTTTCCTTTTCTTTTCTTCTTTTCCTCTTCTTTTCTTTCTTCTTTTCTTTCTTCTTTTCCTTCTTCTATTCCTTCTCTTTCTTCTTTTCCCCTTCTTCTTTTCTTTCTTCTTTTCATCTTCTTTTCTTTCTTCTTTTCTTTCTTCTTTTCTTTCTTCTTTTCATCTTCTTTTCTTTCTTCTTTTCTTTCTTCTTTACTTTCTTCTTTTCATCTTCTTTTCTTTCTTCTTTTCTTTCTTCTTTTCATCTTCTTTTCTTTCTTCTTTTCATCTTCTTTTCTTTCTTCTTTTCATCTTCTTTTCTTTCTTCTTTTCATCTTCTTTTCTTTCTTCTTTTCTTTCTTCTTTTCCTCTTCTTTTCTTTCTTCTTTTCCTCTTCTTTTCTTTCTTCTTTTCCTCTTCTTTTCTTTCTTCTTTTCCTCTTCTTTTCTTTCTTCTTTTCCTTCTTCTATTCCTTCTCTTTCTTCTTTTCCTCTTCTTTTCTTTCTTCTTTTCCTCTTCTTTTCTTTCTTCTTTTCCTCTTCTTTTCTTTCTTCTTTTCCTTTTCTTTTCTTTCTTCTTTTCCTTTTCTTTCTTCTTTTTCTTCTTTTCTTTTTTCTTCTTTTCCTTCTCTTTCTTCTTTTCTTTCTTCTATTCCTTCTCTTTCTTCTTTTCTTTCTTCTATTCCTTCTCTTTCTTCTTTTCCCCTTTTTCTTTTCCTCTTTTCTTCTTTTTTTCTTCTTTTCCTCTTCTTTTCTCTCTTGTTTTCTTCTTCTTTTCTTTCTGCTTTTCCTCCTGCTTTTCCTTCTTCTTTTCCTCTTCTTTTCTTTCTGCTTATCCTTTGCTTTCTTCTTTTCTTTCTTCTATTCCTTCTCTTTCTGCTTTTCCTCTTCTTTCTTTTCTTCTTCTTTTCCTCTTCTTTTCTTTCTTCCTTTCCTATTTTTTTTCTTTCTTTTCCTTTTCTTTTGTTCTGCTTTTCCTCTGCTTTCTTCTTTTCCTCTGCTTTCTTCTTTTCCTCTGCTTTCTTCTTTTCCTCTGCTTTCTTCTTTTCCTTCTTCTATTCCTTCTCTTTCTTCTTTTCCTCTTCTTCTTTTCCTCTTCTTTTCCTCTTTTTTTTTCTTCTTTTCCTCTTCTTTTCTCTCTTGTTTTCCTCTTCTTTTTTTCTTCTTTTCTGTCTTTTCTTCTGCTTTTCTTTCTGCTTTTCCTCCTTCTTTTCCTCTTCTTGTCCTCTTCTTTCTTCTTTTCTTTTTTCTATTCCTTCTCTTTCTTCTTTTCTTTCTTCTATTCCTTCTCTTTCTTCTTTTCTTTCTTCTTTTCCTCTTCTTTTCTTTCTTCTTTTCCTCTTCTTTCTTCTTTTCCTCTTCTTTCTTCTTTTCCTCTTCTTTTCTTTCTTCTTTTCCTCTTCTTTTCCTCTTTTCTTTCTTCTTTTCCTCTTTTCTTTCTTCTTTTCCTCTTTTCTTTCTTCTTTTCCTCTTTTCTTTCTTCTTTTCCTCTTCTTTTCTTCTTCTCTTCATTTCTTCTTCTTTCCTTCTTTCTTTTTCTTCTCCCTTTCTTCTTTCTTTTTCTTCTCCCTTTCTTCTTTCTTTTTCTTCTCCCTTTCTTCTTTCTTTTTTTCTTCTCCCTTTCTTCTTTCTTTTTTCCTCCTCCTCCTCCCATCATCTCCTCCTCCTCCCATCATCTCCTCCTCCTCCATTTCTATCTCCTCCATTATCCCCATCTCCTCCTCCATCATCCCCATCTGCTCTTCCTCCTCCATCTCTATCTCCTCCTTTTCCATCTCCTCCATCATCTCCTCCTCTTCCATCTCCATTTCCTTCTCTTCCATCTCCTCCTTCTCTATCATCCCCATCTCCTCCTCCATCATCCCCATCTTCTCTTCCTCCTCCATCTCCTCCTCCTCCCCAATCTCTTCCTCCTCCTCCTATCTCTTCCTCCTCCTCCTATCTCTTCCTCCATCTCCTCCTCCTCCATCATCTCCTCCTCCTCCATCATCTCCATCTCCTCCTCCATCATCTCCATCTCCTCCTCCATCATCTCATCCTCTTCCATCTCCATCTCCTCCATCATCTCCTCTTCCTCCATCATCCCCATCCATCACCTCTATCTGCTCCTCCATCTCTATCTCCTCCTCCTCCTGCATCTCCCCCTCCTTCATCTTCTCCACCTCCTCCTCTATCATCTCCTCCATCATCTCCATCTCCTCCTCCTCCATCATCTCCTCCTCTTCCATCCCCATCTCCTTCTCCATCATCCCATCTCCTCCTCCATCATCTCCATCTGCTCTTCCTCCTCCATGTCCTCTTCCTCCATCTTCTCCTCCTCCTCCTCCATCATCTCCTTCTCCTCCTCCTCCCCCTCCTCCATCATCTCCTCCTCCATCATCATCCTCCTCACAGTAACAATATAACATGAAGTCAACAAAACATTTTTTTTTTAACCTTTTTGTTTACTTTTTAATTTCCTAAATTTTTTTTTGTACTTGAGATCGAATCGTGACACCCACGGGTCGGCGGGGGCTTGGGCGCGCCCCCCTGCCTGCAAAAACAACGGGAGTGCGAATGACGTTTTGAAACGTGATTTTGTGCAGCGGTTCCACCCTGTCGCCGTTTTTATACAGTGGCTGGTCGGCAACCAGTTAATTTTGTAAATTTTTCTTTCTACCTTGTGATTTATGTTTTGTAAACACAGGAACCGGCTGATCTGTGATTCGTTACAGCAGATCAGCATGATGACTGATCGGTGCTGTACCAAATCAAAGCAGTGCCGGGCTGGCTGGCACACGTGTGCACCCCCTGTCCGGGTGCTTGAATGGTGTATGAAGTACGTGATCCAGTGCAGGGAGCCCACTTTGCCAACGTATTCCTACGTGAAGCGGTCTGCAAACAGTTAAGATAGGTAGAGGAATGAAATTTCCCAATAATGACACTGAAGTGTAATAACCGGAAATGGATATTCCACACTGTATAATGTGTAGCTTTGATGTAAAACATTTTTTTCCCCCATGTAGTTGTATATATTATTATTCTGACTACTTTCAGAGCGTGAGGAAAGTACTGTTGAGAACCGGCAGTTGTCAAAGCAGGGATCGGCACCGATCATCAGTGCTCAGCAGTGCCACCCACCACTTCTGCCCAGCAGTGCCACCCACCTGTGCCAAGTAGTGCCACCCACCTATGCCAAGCAGTGCCACCCACCAGTTCTGCCCACAAGTACCCAGCAGTGCCACCCACCTGTGCCACCAGTCAGTGCCGCCAGTCAGTTCCCAGCAGTTGCGCCAGTCAGTATCGCCTATCATCGCCGAATATCATTACCCAACTCATTAGTGCTGCCTATCAGTGCAGCTTCATCAACGCAGATCAGTGAAGGAGAAAAATGACCAGTTTGCAAAATGTTATAATAGAAACAAAGGAACTTTTTTTTTTGCTCTTTTTTTGTTTATGGCGCAAAAAGTAAAACACCCAGCAGCAAGTAAATACCACCAAAAGAAAGCTCGATTTGTGAGAAAAAAATAATAAAAATTCCATATGGGAATAATGTTGCATGATCACGCAATTGTCCTTCAAATTGCGACAGCGCTGAAAGCTGAAAATTGGCCTGGTAAGGAACGGGATATAAGTGCCCGGTAGGCAAGTGGTTAATGTCTGTGGGAGGAATATTGCCTCAAGAAGAACACATACCTAAAAATAAAACATATGGATTCCTCCATTCACATCGATCAATGTGGATGAAGAAATCTGTGCCAGAAGAAAACGGAAAAAAAATATATGCCGAAGTATAGGAGCGATCCACCCACTGACCGCCCCCGGCCCCCATATTTGGGCGTATACATTCTGTCAGAGTAAACATGTCAGTGCTGCAGCTGATTGGTCTTCCTGCAAAGCAAACAACGATTAACAATAAAACACAGTAACAATATAACATGAAGTCAACAAAACAACAATTTGTTTTTAACTTTCTTAACGTTTGTTTTCTTTTTAATTTTTTTAAGTTTTTTTTTTACTTTTTTGATTAATGTTTTGTAAACACAGGAACCAGCTGATCTGTGATTCATTACAGCAGATCAGCATGATGACTGATGAGTGCTGTACCGAATCAAAGCAGTGCTGGTCTGGCGGGCACATGTGTGCACCCCCTGTCCCGGTGCTCGGATCGCATTCTAAGTACGTGGTCCAGTGCAGGGAGCCCGCTTTGCCACCGTATTCCTATGTGAAGCGGTCAGCAAGCAGTTAAGATAGGTAGATGAATGAAATTTCCCAAACAGACAGTGATTGGATATTTTCTAATAATGACACTGAAGTGTAATAACCGGAACTGGATATTCCACAATGTATAACGTGTAGCTTAGATGTTAAATAATAGTTTTCCTCATGTAGTTGTATGTTATTGTATATATTATTATTTGACTAGATAATGTGTATAATAGTTACCACTAGTTCTGGATAAATGTCTAAGTAAGTGACAATGTACCTCTAGATCAGATATAAAAAACCTTTTAAAAAGTAAGTTACGTTACCTCAGGGCAGGGGTGTCAAATTCTTTATCATAGTGGGCCCCATCCGCATTATGGATGCCCCCAAAGGGCTGACTGTCTCTGTAAGACTAGACATCCAGGGCACCCCCCCCCCCCTTACATCAGATATCATGAGCCTCCCCCCACCATCAGAGGTCAAGGTTCCCCCTACCCTCCCTTACATCACAGTGCACCCCCCCTTATTTTCTTATTTTGTGCTGCTGCTGGGAAAAAGTGGAGGGCAAGTGTGCTTGGAAGTAGAAAGTTCAGGATCTGGAGGGGGACCAGAGGAGGGCTGGAGTCAGCTGCCAGAATCTGCTGAATCCTGAGACCAGGGGAGGCAGCGATGAGGGGGTGCTGCGGCTGCACAGAGAGGCACAGGATCTGTAGGAGGAGTCCTGTCCTCTGTGCTGCCAACTGCTGGGACTTGGATATGGCCCGTGGGCCTTGTGTTTGACACATGTTCCTTAAGGTATGTTAAAATATCTGTAAAGTTACATGACCGCATGTATCGTTAATATGAAGTTACTGGACAAAGAATCAAGCTAGGCCCATTACAGTGACTGTAGCTCCTTGAAAAAGGGGAGATTTTGAAAGGTGTAATAAACAGCCCAGTAAATGGAGAATGTTGTATAGCACATTAACCACTTACCCTCTGGAAGATTTACCCCCCTTCATGACCAGAACATTTTCTTGCTATATGGCGCTGCACTACTTTAAGTGACAATTGCACTTTCATGCAACGCTGTACATAAATACAATTTATGTAATTCTTTACATGCAAATAGAGATTTCTTTTGGTGATATTTGATCACTATTGGGTTATTAATTTCCCGCACTATAAATGGAAAAAAAACCAATATTTTTTACTTTACATATCCCATAAAAAAAAAGTAACAAAAATAAAATTTCTTCATCAATTCAGGCCAAAATGTACTCTGTTACATGTCTTTGGTAAACAAAATCCCAGTAAGTGTATATTAATTGGTGTGCGTGAAAATGATATCATCTACTAATAGCAGTATGTATACAGGAATATTTTTCTCTCTAGTAATGCCAGCGATCAGCGACTTATAACAGGACTGTGATAGATGTGTTTGTAAAGTCTCTAGGTTAGAGTGGGTCGTGAGGGAACTAACCGGTATGTAAATGGCTCTTTAGTGTCTAAGTGAGGACGGTGAAGGTTAAAAATCTTTAAAATATTTACATGGCAAAGCATCTAAGAGAGAGTTGGTGAAGGTATATAGCAGGGATCGCTAAACTCTCTAAATAAAGGGCCAATTTATTGTTCTTCAGACTATAGAGGGGCCGAACTGTGGCCAGTGAGAGGAGGAAATGTTCTGGCATCAGTGAGAGTGAACAATGCCTTATTTTTGGTATTAGAGAAATAGTGCCCCATCATTGGTGTCAGTGGGAGGAATAGTGCCCCATTGTTGTCTGTGGGAGGAATAGTGCCCCATTGTTGTCAGTGGAAGGAATAGTGCCCATCATTGGTATCAGTGAGAGGAATAATGCCCCATCATTGGTCTCAGTGGGAGGAGTAGTGCCACATCATTGGTGTCAATTGGATAAATCGTGCCCCATCGTTTGTGTCAGTGGGGAGGAATAGTGCCCCATCATTGGTGTCAGCGGGGAGGAATAGTGCCCATCCTTGGTATCAGTGGGGGTAATAGTGCCCCATCATTGGTATCAGTGGGAGGAATAATGCCCCATCACTGGTATCAGTGGAAGGAATAGTGCCCATCCTTGGTATCAGTGGGAGGAATAGTGCCCATCCTTGGTATCAGTGGGAGGAATAGTGCCCCACCACTGGTATCAGTGGGAGGAATAGTGCCCCATCACTGGTATCAGTGGTAGGAATAGTGCCCCATCACTGGTATCAGTGGGAGGAATAGTGCCCCATCCTTGGTATCAGTGGGAGGAATAGTGCCCATCCTTGGTATCAGTGGGAGGAATAGTGCCCCATCATTGGTATCAGTGGGAGGAATAGTGCCCATCCTTGGTATCAGTGGGAGGAATAGTGCCCCACCACTGGTATCAGTGGGAGGAATAGTGCCCCATCACTGGTATCAGTGGTAGGAATAGTGCCCCATCACTGGTATCAGTGGGAGGAATAGTGCCCCATCATTGGTATCAGTGGGAGGAATAGTGCCCCATCATTGGTATCAGTGGGAGGAATAGTGCCCCATCATTGGTATCATTTGGAGGAATGGTGCCCCATCACTGGTACCAATGATGGGGCACTATTCCTCCTACTGATACCAGTGATGGAGCACTATTCCTGCAACTGATATCGATGGTGGGGCACTATTCCTCCCATTAACAACAACGACGGGGAACTATTTCTCCCACTGACACCAACAATAGTGCATTATTCCTCCAACTAATACCAATGATGGAGCACTACTCCTTCCATTGACAACAATGATGGGGCACTATTCCTCCCCAAGATACCAATGATGGGGCATTATTCCTTCCACTGACACCAGTGATGGGGCACTATTCCTTCCACTGACACCAGTGATGGGGCACTATTCCTTCCACTGACACCAGTGATGGGGCACTATTCCTGCCACTGATACTAATGATGGGGCACTATTCCTCCCACTGATACCAATGATGGGGCACTATTCCTCCTACTGATATCAGTGGGAGGAATAGTGCCCCATCACTGGTATCAGTGGGAGGAATAGTGCCCCATCACTGGTATCAGTGGGAGGAATAGTGCCCCATCACTGGTGTCAGTGGAAGGAATAGTGCCCCATCACTGGTGTCAGTGGAAGGAATAATGCCCCATCATTGGTATCTTGGGGAGGAATAGTGCCCTATCATTGTTGTCAATGGAAGGAGTAGTGCTCCATCATTGGTATTAGTTGGAGGAATAATGCACTATCGTTGGTGTCAGTGGGAGAAATAGTTCCCCGTCGTTGGTGTTAGTGGGAGGAATAGTGCCCCACCATCGATGTCAGTTGCAGGAATAGTGCTCCATCACTGGTTTCAGTGAGAGGAATTATGTCCCATTAATTTCAGTGGGAAGAATATTGCCCCAAGGGCCAGAAGAAAGAAACAAATTCCTTAAAAAATAAAATTCTTCCATTCACATTGCTCATCAATAGTGACAATGGGATAAATAGTGCCCCATCTTTGGAGTTAGTGGGAGGAATATTGTCCCATCGTGGGTGTCAGTGGGGAGGAATAGTGTCCCATCGTTGGTGTCAGTGGGGAGGAATAGTGTCTCCTCGTTGGTGTCAGTGGGGAGGAATAGTGTCCCATCGTTGGTGTCAGTGGGGAGGAATAGTGCCTCAGTGTTGGTGTCAGTTGCAGGAATAGTGCTCCATCACTGGTTTCAGTGAAAGGAATTATGTCCCATTATTAATGTCAGTGAGAAGAATATTGCCCCAAGGGCCAGAAAAAAGAAACAAATTCCTTAAAAAAAAAAAAACCCTCCATTCACATCGCTCATCAATAGTGACAGTGGGATAAATGGTGCCCCATCTTTGGAGTTAGTGGGAGGAATATTGCCCCATCATTGGTGTCAGCGGGAGGAACAGTGCCCCTCGTTGTGGTCAGCGGGAGGAACAGTGCCCCTCGTTGGTGTCAGCGGGAGGAACAGTGCCCATCGTTGGTGTCAGCGGGAGGAACAGTGCCCATCGTTGGTGTCAGCGGGAGGAACAGTGCCCATCGTTGGTGTCAGCGGGAGGAACAGTGCCCATCGTTGGTGTCAGCGGGAGGAACAGTGCCCATCGTTGGTGTCAGCGGGAGGAACAGTGCCCATCGTTGGTGTCAGCGGGAGGAACAGTGCCCATCGTTGGTGTCAGCGGGAGGAACAGTGCCCATCGTTGGTGTCAGCGGGAGGAACAGTGCCCATCGTTGGTGTCAGCGGGAGGAACAGTGCCCATCGTTGGTGTCAGCGGGAGGAACAGTGCCCATCGTTGGTGTCAGCGGGAGGAACAGTGCCCATCGTTGGTGTCAGCGGGAGGAACAGTGCCCATCGTTGGTGTCAGCGGGAGGAACAGTGCCCATCGTTGGTGTCAGCGGGGGGAACAGTGCCCATCGTTGGTGTCAGCGGGGGGAACAGTGCCCATCGTTGGTGTCAGCGGGGGGAACAGTGCCCATCGTTGGTGTCAGGGGGGGGAATAGCGCCCCATCGTTGGTGTCAGTGGGGGGGAATAGCGCCCCATCGTTGGTGTCAGTGGGGGGGGAATAGCGCCCCATCGTTGGTGTCAGTGGGGGGGGAATAGCGCCCCATCGTTGGTGTCAGTGGGGGGGAATAGCGCCCCATCGTTGGTGTCAGTGGGGGGGAATAGCGCCCCATCGTTGGTGTCAGTGGGGGGGAATAGCGCCCCATCGTTGGTGTCAGTGGGGGGAATAGCGCCCCATCGTTGGTGTCAGTGGGGGGGAATAGCGCCCCATCGTTGGTGTCAGTGGGGGGGAATAGCGCCCCATCGTTGGTGTCAGTGGGGGGGAATAGCGCCCCATCGTTGGTGTCAGTGGGGGGGAATAGCGCCCCATCGTTGGTGTCAGTGGGGGGGAATAGCGCCCCATCGTTGGTGTCAGTGGGGGGGAATAGCGCCCCATCGTTGGTGTCAGTGGGGGGGAATAGCGCCCCATCGTTGGTGTCAGTGGGGGGGAATAGCGCCCCATCGTTGGTGTCAGTGGGGGGGAATAGCGCCCCATCGTTGGTGTCAGTGGGGGGGAATAGCGCCCCATCGTTGGTGTCAGTGGGGGGGAATAGCGCCCCATCGTTGGTGTCAGTGGGGGGGAATAGCGCCCCATCGTTGGTGTCAGTGGGGGGGAATAGCGCCCCATCGTTGGTGTCAGTGGGGGGAATAGCGCCCCATCGTTGGTGTCAGTGGGGGGGAATAGCGCCCCATCGTTGGTGTCAGTGGGGGGGAATAGCGCCCCATCGTTGGTGTCAGTGGGGGGGAATAGCGCCCCATCGTTGGTGTCAGTGGGGGGGAATAGCGCCCCATCGTTGGTGTCAGTGGGGGGGAATAGCGCCCCATCGTTGGTGTCAGTGGGGGGGAATAGCGCCCCATCGTTGGTGTCAGTGGGGGGGAATAGCGCCCCATCGTTGGTGTCAGTGGGGGGGAATAGCGCCCCATCGTTGGTGTCAGTGGGGGGGAATAGCGCCCCATCGTTGGTGTCAGTGGGGGGAATAGCGCCCCATCGTTGGTGTCAGTGGGGGGGAATAGCGCCCCATCGTTGGTGTCAGTGGGGGGGAATAGCGCCCCATCGTTGGTGTCAGTGGGGGGGAATAGCGCCCCATCGTTGGTGTCAGTGGGGGGGAATAGCGCCCCATCGTTGGTGTCAGTGGGGGGGAATAGCGCCCCATCGTTGGTGTCAGTGGGGGGGAATAGCGCCCCATCGTTGGTGTCAGTGGGGGGAATAGCGCCCCATCGTTGGTGTCAGTGGGGGGGAATAGCGCCCCATCGTTGGTGTCAGTGGGGGGGAATAGCGCCCCATCGTTGGTGTCAGTGGGGGGGAATAGCGCCCCATCGTTGGTGTCAGTGGGGGGGAATAGCGCCCCATCGTTGGTGTCAGTGGGGGGGAATAGCGCCCCATCGTTGGTGTCAGTGGGGGGGAATAGCGCCCCATCGTTGGTGTCAGTGGGGGGGAATAGCGCCCCATCGTTGGTGTCAGTGGGGGGGAATAGCGCCCCATCGTTGGTGTCAGTGGGGGGGAATAGCGCCCCATCGTTGGTGTCAGTGGGGGGGAATAGCGCCCCATCGTTGGTGTCAGTGGGGGGGAATAGCGCCCCATCGTTGGTGTCAGTGGGGGGGAATAGCGCCCCATCGTTGGTGTCAGTGGGGGGGAATAGCGCCCCATCGTTGGTGTCAGTGGGGGGGAATAGCGCCCCATCGTTGGTGTCAGTGGGGGGGAATAGCGCCCCATCGTTGGTGTCAGTGGGGGGGAATAGCGCCCCATCGTTGGTGTCAGTGGGGGGAATAGCGCCCCATCGTTGGTGTCAGTGGGGGGGAATAGCGCCCCATCGTTGGTGTCAGTGGGGGGGAATAGCGCCCCATCGTTGGTGTCAGTGGGGGGGAATAGCGCCCCATCGTTGGTGTCAGTGGGGGGGAATAGCGCCCCATCGTTGGTGTCAGTGGGGGGGAATAGCGCCCCATCGTTGGTGTCAGTGGGGGAAATAGCGCCCCATCGTTGGTGACAGTGGGGGGAATAGCGCCCCATCGTTGGTGACAGTGGGGGGGGAATAGCGCCCCATCGTTGGTGTCAGTGGGGGGGGGAATAGCGCCCCATCGTTGGTGTCAGTGGGGGGGGAATAGCGCCCCATCGTTGGTGTCAGTGGGGGGGGAATAGCGCCCCATCGTTGGTGTCAGTGGGGGGGGAATAGCGCCCCATCGTTGGTGTCAGTGGGGGGGGAATAGCGCCCCATCGTTGGTGTCAGTGGGGGGGGAATAGCGCCCCATCGTTGGTGTCAGTGGGGGGGGAATAGCGCCCCATCGTTGGTGTCAGTGGGGGGGGAATAGCGCCCCATCGTTGGTGTCAGTGGGGGGGGAATAGCGCCCCATCGTTGGTGTCAGTGGGGGGGGAATAGCGCCCCATCGTTGGTGTCAGTGGGGGGGGAATAGCGCCCCATCGTTGGTGTCAGTGGGGGGGGAATAGCGCCCCATCGTTGGTGTCAGTGGGGGGGGAATAGCGCCCCATCGTTGGTGTCAGTGGGGGGGGAATAGCGCCCCATCGTTGGTGTCAGTGGGGGGGGAATAGCGCCCCATCGTTGGTGTCAGTGGGGGGGGAATAGCGCCCCATCGTTGGTGTCAGTGGGGGGGGAATAGCGCCCCATCGTTGGTGTCAGTGGGGGGGGAATAGCGCCCCATCGTTGGTGTCAGTGGGGGGGGAATAGCGCCCCATCGTTGGTGTCAGTGGGGGGGGAATAGCGCCCCATCGTTGGTGTCAGTGGGGGGGGAATAGCGCCCCATCGTTGGTGTCAGTGGGGGGGGAATAGCGCCCCATCGTTGGTGTCAGTGGGGGGGAATAGCGCCCCATCGTTGGTGTCAGTGAGGAGGAATAGTGCCCCATCGTTGGTGCCAGTGGGGAGAAATAGTGCCCCATCGGTGCCAGTGGGGAGGAATAGTGCCCCATTGTTGGTGTCAATGGGGGGGAATATTGCCCCACCGTTGGTGTCTGTGGGAGGAATAGTGCCCCAATCGTTGGTATCTGTGGGAGGAATAGTGCCCCATCGTTGGTGTCTGTGGGAGGAATAGTGCCCCATCGTTGGTGTCTGTGGGAGGAATAGTGCCCCATCGTTGGTGTCAGTGGGGAGGAATAGTGCCCCATCGTTGGTGTCTGTGGGAGGAATAGTGCCCCAATCGTTGGTATCTGTGGGAGGAATAGTGCCCCATCGTTGCCCCATTGTTGGTGTCAGTTGCAGGAATAGTGCTCCATCACTGGTTTCAGTGAGAAGAATATTGCCCCAAGGGACAGAAAAAAGAAACAAATTCCTTAAGAAAAAAAAAAAAAAAGCCTCCATTCACATCGCTCATCAATAGTGACAGTGGGATAAATGGTGCCCCATCTTTGGAGTTAGTGGGAGGAATATTGCCCCATTGTTGGTATCAGGGGGGAGGAATAGTGCCCCATCGTTGGTGTCAGTGGGGAGGAATAGTGTCCCATAGTTGGTGTCAGTGGGGAGGAATAGTGCCCCATAGTTGGTGTCAGTGGGGAGGAATAGTGCCCCATAGTTGGTGTCAGTGGGGAGGAATAGTGCCCCATCGCTGGTGTCAGTGGGGAGGAATAGTTCCTCATCGCTGGTGTCAGTGGGGAGGAATAGTGCCCCATCTTTGGAGTTAGTGGGAGGAATATTGCCCCATCGTTGGTATCAGGGGGAAGGAATAGTGCCCCATCATTGGTGTCAGTTGGATAAATAGTGCCCCATCGTTGGTGTCAGTGGGAGGAATAGTGCCCCATCGTTGGTGTCAGTGGGAGGAATAGTGCCCCATCGTTGGTGTCAGTGGAGAGGAATAATGCCCCATCCTTGGTGTCAGTGGGGAGGAATAGTGCCCCCGCGCTGGTGTCAGTGGGGAGGAATAGTTCCCCATCGTTGGTGTCAGTGGGGAGGAATAGTGTCCAATCTTTGGAGTTAGTGGGAGGAATATTGCCCCATCGTTGGTATCAGGGGGAGGAATAGTTCCCCATTGTTGCCCCATTGTTGGTGCCAGTGGGGAGGAATAGTTCCCCATTGTTGCCCCATTGTTGGTGTCAGTGGGGAGGAATAGTGCCCCGTCGTTAGTGTCAGTGGGGAGGAATAGTGCCCCGTCGTTGGTGTCAGTGGGGAGGAATAGTGCCCCGTCGTTGGTGTCAGTGGGGAGGAATAGTGCCCCGTCGTTGGTGTCAGTGGGGAGGAATAGTGCCCCGTCGTTGGTGTCAGTGGGGAGGAATAGTGCCCCGTCGTTGGTGTCAGTGGGGAGGAATAGTGCCCCGTCGTCGGTGTCAGTGGGGAGGAATAGTGCCCCGTCGTCGGTGTCAGTGGGGAGGAATAGTGCCCCGTCGTCGGTGTCAGTGGGGAGGAATAGTGCCCCGTCGTCTGTGTCAGTGGGGAGGAATAGTGCCCCGTCGTCGGTGTCAGTGGGGAGGAATAGTGCCCCGTCGTCGGTGTCAGTGGGGAGGAATAGTGCCCCGTCGTCGGTGTCAGTGGGGAGGAATAGTGCCCCGTCGTCGGTGTCAGTGGGGAGGAATAGTGCCCCGTCGTCGGTGTCAGTGGGGAGGAATAGTGCCCCGTCGTCGGTGTCAGTGGGGAGGAATAGTGCCCCGTCGTCGGTGTCAGTGGGGAGGAATAGTGCCCCGTCGTCGGTGTCAGTGGGGAGGAATAGTGCCCCGTCGTCGGTGTCAGTGGGGAGGAATAGTGCCCCGTCGTCGGTGTCAGTGGGGAGGAATAGTGCCCCGTCGTCGGTGTCAGTGGGGAGGAATAGTGCCCCGTCGTCGGTGTCAGTGGGGAGGAATAGTGCCCCGTCGTCGGTGTCAGTGGGGAGGAATAGTGCCCCGTCGTCGGTGTCAGTGGGGAGGAATAGTGCCCCGTCGTCGGTGTCAGTGGGGAGGAATAGTGCCCCGTCGTCGGTGTCAGTGGGGAGGAATAGTGCCCCGTCGTTGGTGTCAGTGGGGAGGAATAGTGCCCCGTCGTTGGTGTCAGTGGGGAGGAATAGTGCCCCGTCGTTGGTGTCAGTGGGGAGGAATAGTGCCCCGTCGTTGGTGTCAGTGGGGAGGAATAGTGCCCCGTCGTTGGTGTCAGTGGGGAGGAATAGTGCCCCGTCGTTGGTGTCAGTGGGGAGGAATAGTGCCCCGTCGTTGGTGTCAGTGGGGAAGAATAGTGCCCCGTCGTTGGTGTCAGTGGGGAGGAATAGTGCCCCATCGTTGGTGTCAGTTTCCTCTATTCACATGGATCAATGTGGATGAAGAAATCTGTACTAGAAGAAAAGTGAAAAAAATATATGCCAAAGCATAGCAGCGATGCACCCACTGACTGCCCCCGGACCCCATGCTTGGGCATATACGTTCTTTTTTTAACTGCAGATGAGAAATCTCCTCCTGCAGCACTGCAAGGACTGACCTGTATATTGTGAGGGCAACACCCTGTTGCTGTCAGAATAAATATGTCAGTGCTGCAGAAATAGTGCCCCATCATTGGTGTCAGTGGGAGGAATAGTGCCCCATCATTAGTATCAGCGGGAGGAATAGTGCCCCATCATTGGTATCAGTGGGAGGAATAGTGCCCCATCGTTGGTGTCAGTGGGAGGAATATTAACCCAACGTTGGTGTCTGTGGGAGGACTAGTGCCCCATCGTTGGTATCAGTGGGAGGAATATTAACCCAACGTTGGTGTCTGTGGGAGGACTAGTGCCCCATCGTTGGTGTCAGTGGGGAGGACTAGTGCCCCATCGTTGGTGTCAGTGGGGAGGACTAGTGCCCCATCGTTGGTGTCAGTGGGGAGGAATAGTGCCCCATCGTTGGTGTCAGTGGGGAGGAATAGTGCCCCATCGTTGGTGTCAGTGGGGAGGAATAGTGCCCCATCGTTGGTGTCAGTGGGGAGGAATAGTGCCCCATCGGTGTCAGTGGGGAGGAATAGTGCCCCATCGGTGTCAGTGGGGAGGAATAGTGCCCCATCGGTGTCAGTGGGGAGGAATAGTGCCCCATCGTTGGTGTCAGTGGGGAGGAAGAGTGCCCCATCGTTGGTGTCAGTGGGGAGGAAGAGTGCCCCATCGTTGGTGTCAGTGGGGAGGAAGAGTGCCCCATCGTTGGTGTCAGTGGGGAGGAAGAGTGCCCCATCGTTGGTGTCAGTGGGGAGGAAGAGTGCCCCATCGTTGGTGTCAGTGGGGAGGAAGAGTGCCCCATCGTTGGTGTCAGTGGGGAGGAAGAGTGCCCCATCGTTGGTGTCAGTGGGGAGGAAGAGTGCCCCATCGTTGGTGTCAGTGGGGAGGAATAGTGCCCCATCGTTGCCCCATTGTTGGTGTCAGTGGGGGGAATAGTGCCCCATCGTTGGTGTCAGTGGGGAGGAATAGTGCCCCATCGTTGGTGTCAGTGGGGAGGATAGTGCCCCATCGTTGGTGTCAGTGGGGAGGATAGTGCCCCATCGTTGGTGTCAGTGGGGAGGAATAGTGCCCCATCGTTGGTGTCAGTGGGGAGGAATAGTGCCCCATCGTTGGTGTCAGTGGGGAGGAATAGTGCCCCATCGTTGCCCCATTGTTGGTGTCAGTGGGGGGAATAGTGCCCCATCGTTGGTGTCAGTGGGGAGGAATAGTGCCCCATCGTTGGTGTCAGTGGGGAGGAATAGTGCCCCATCGTTGGTGTCAGTGGGGAGGAATAGTGCCCCATCGTTGGTGTCAGTGGGGAGGAATAGTGCCCCATCGTTGGTGTCAGTGGGGAGGAATAGTGCCCCATCGTTGGTGTCAGTGGGGAGGAATAGTGCCCCATCGTTGGTGTCAGTGGGGAGGAATAGTGCCCCATCGTTGGTGTCAGTGGGGAGGAATAGTGCCCCATCGTTGGTGTCTGTGGGGAGGAATAGTGCCCCATCGTTGGTGTCTGTGGGGAGGAATAGTGCCCCATCGTTGGTGTCTGTGGGGAGGAATAGTGCCCCATCGTTGGTGTCTGTGGGAGGAAAAGTGCCCCATCGTTGGTGTCAGTGGGGAGGAATAGTGCCCGATCGTTGGTGTCAGTGGGGAGGAATTGTGCCCCATCGTTGGTGTCAGTGGGGAGGAATAGTGCCTTATCGTTGGTATCAGTGCGGAGGAATAATGCCCCATCGTTGGTGTCAGTGGGGAGGAATAGTGCCCCAATCGTTGGTGTCTGTGGGAGGAATAGTGCCCCAATCGTTGGTGTCTGTGGGAGGAATAGTGCCCCAATCGTTGGTGTCTGTGGGAGGAATAGTGCCCCATCGTTGGTGTCAGTGGGGAGGAATAGTGCCCCATCGTTGGTGTCAGTGGGGAGGAATAGTGCCCCATCGTTGGTGTCTGTGGGAGGAATAGTGCCCCAATCGTTGGTATCTGTGGGAGGAATAGTGCCCCATCGTTGGTGTCAGTGGGGAGGAATAGTGCCCCATCGTTGCCCCATTGTTGGTGTCAGTGGGGGGAATAGTGCCCCATCGTTGGTGTCAGTGGGGAGGAATAGTGCCCCATCGTTGGTGTCAGTGGCAAGGAATAGTGCCCCATCTTTGGTGTCAGTGGGAGGAATAGAGCCCCATTGTTGGTGTCAGTGGGGAGGAATAGTGCCCCATCATTGGTGTCAGTTGGAGAAATAGTGTCCCATCGTAGGTGTCAGTGGGAAGGAATAGAGTCCCATTGTTGGTGTCAGTTGCAGGAATAGTGCTCCATCACTGGTTTCAGTGAGAAGAATATTGCCCCAAGGGACAGAAAAAAGAAACAAATTCCTTAAGAAAAAAAAAAAAAAAGCCTCCATTCAAATCGCTCATCAATAGTGACAGTGGGATAAATGGTGCCCCATCTTTGGAGTTAGTGGGAGGAATATTGCCCCATTGTTGGTATCAGGGGGGAGGAATAGTGCCCCATCGTTGGTTTCTGTGGGAGGAATAGTGCCCCATCGTTGGTGTCAGTGGGGAGGAATAGTGCCCCATAGTTGGTGTCAGTGGGGAGGAATAGTGCCCCATCGCTGGTGTCAGTGGGGAGGAATAGTGCCCCATCGCTGGTGTCAGTGGGGAGGAATAGTGCCCCATCGCTGGTGTCAGTGGGGAGGAATAGTTCCTCATCGCTGGTGTCAGTGGGGAGGATTAGTGCCCCATCTTTGGAGTTAGTGGGAGGAATATTGCCCCATCGTTGGTATCAGGGGGAAGGAATAGTACCCCATCGTTGGTGTCAGTTGGGTAAATAGTGCCCCATCGTTGGTATCAGGGGGAAGGAATAGTGCCCCATCGTTGGTGTCAGTGGGAGGAATAGAGCCCCATCGTTGGTGTCAGTGGGAGGAATAGAGCCCCATCGTTGGTGTCAGTGGGAGGAATAGAGCCCCATCGTTGGTGTCAGTGGGAGGAATAGAGCCCCATCGTTGGTGTCAGTGGGAGGAATAGAGCCCCATCGTTGGTGTCAGTGGGGAGGAATAGTGCCCCATCGCTGGTGTCAGTGGGGAGGAATAGTGCCCCATCGCTGGTGTCAGTGGGGAGGAATAGTTCTTCATCGCTGGTGTCAGTGGGGAGGATTAGTGCCCCATCTTTGGAGTTAGTGGGAGGAATATTGCCCCATCGTTGGTATCAGGGGGAAGGAATAGTGCCCCATCTTTGGTGTCAGTGAGGAGGAATAGTGCCCTATCGTTGGTGCCAGTGGGGAGGAATAGTTCCCCATTGTTGCCCCATTGTTGGTGTCAGTGGGGAGGAATAGTGCCCTATCGTTGGTGTCAGTGGAATAGTGCCCCATCGTTGGTGTCAGTGGGAGGAATAGTGCCCCATCGTTGGTGTCGGTGGGGAGGAATAGTGCCCCATCGTTGTCAGTGGGAGGAATAGTGCCCCATCGTTGGTGTCGGTGGGGAGGAATAGTGCCCCATTGTTGTCAGCGGTAGGAGCAGCGCCCATCATTGGTGTCAGCGAGAGGAATAGTGCCCCGTCGTTGGTGTCAGCGGGGAGGAATAGTGCCCCGTCGTTGGTGTCAGCGGGGAGGAATAGTGCCCCGTCGTTGGTGTCAGCGGGGAGGAATAGTGCCCCGTCGTTGGTGTCAGCGGGGAGGAATAGTGCCCCGTCGTTGGTGTCAGCGGGGAGGAATAGTGCCCCGTCGTTGGTGTCAGCGGGGAGGAATAGTGCCCCGTCGTTGGTGTCAGCGGGGAGGAATAGTGCCCCGTCGTTGGTGTCAGCGGGGAGGAATAGTGCCCCGTCGTTGGTGTCAGCGGGGAGGAATAGTGCCCCGTCGTTGGTGTCAGCGGGGAGGAATAGTGCCCCGTCGTTGGTGTCAGCGGGGAGGAATAGTGCCCCGTCGTTGGTGTCAGCGGGGAGGAATAGTGCCCCGTCGTTGGTGTCAGCGGGGAGGAATAGTGCCCCGTCGTTGGTGTCAGCGGGGAGGAATAGTGCCCCGTCGTTGGTGTCAGCGGGGAGGAATAGTGCCCCGTCGTTGGTGTCAGCGGGGAGGAATAGTGCCCCGTCGTTGGTGTCAGCGGGGAGGAATAGTGCCCCGTCGTTGGTGTCAGCGGGGAGGAATAGTGCCCCGTCGTTGGTGTCAGCGGGGAGGAATAGTGCCCCGTCGTTGGTGTCAGCGGGGAGGAATAGTGCCCCGTCGTTGGTGTCAGCGGGGAGGAATAGTGCCCCGTCGTTGGTGTCAGCGGGGAGGAATAGTGCCCCGTCGTTGGTGTCAGCGGGGAGGAATAGTGCCCCGTCGTTGGTGTCAGCGGGGAGGAATAGTGCCCCGTCGTTGGTGTCAGCGGGGAGGAATAGTGCCCCGTCGTTGGTGTCAGCGGGGAGGAATAGTGCCCCGTCGTTGGTGTCAGCGGGGAGGAATAGTGCCCCGTCGTTGGTGTCAGCGGGGAGGAATAGTGCCCCGTCGTTGGTGTCAGCGGGGAGGAATAGTGCCCCGTCGTTGGTGTCAGCGGGGAGGAATAGTGCCCCGTCGTTGGTGTCAGCGGGGAGGAATAGTGCCCCGTCGTTGGTGTCAGCGGGGAGGAATAGTGCCCCGTCGTTGGTGTCAGCGGGGAGGAATAGTGCCCCGTCGTTGGTGTCAGCGGGGAGGAATAGTGCCCCGTCGTTGGTGTCAGCGGGGAGGAATAGTGCCCCGTCGTTGGTGTCAGCGGGGAGGAATAGTGCCCCGTCGTTGGTGTCAGCGGGGAGGAATAGTGCCCCGTCGTTGGTGTCAGCGGGGAGGAATAGTGCCCCGTCGTTGGTGTCAGCGGGGAGGAATAGTGCCCCGTCGTTGGTGTCAGCGGGGAGGAATAGTGCCCCGTCGTTGGTGTCAGCGGGGAGGAATAGTGCCCCGTCGTTGGTGTCAGCGGGGAGGAATAGTGCCCCGTCGTTGGTGTCAGCGGGGAGGAATAGTGCCCCGTCGTTGGTGTCAGTGGGGAGGAATAGTGCCCCGTCGTTGGTGTCAGTGGGGAGGAATAGTGCCCCGTCGTTGGTGTCAGTGGGGAGGAATAGTGCCCCGTCGTTGGTGTCAGTGGGGAGGAATAGTGCCCCATCGTTGGTGTCAGTGGGGAGGAATAGTGCCCCATCGTTGGTGTCAGTGGGGAGGAATAGTGCCCCATCGTTGGTGTCAGTGGGGAGGAATAGTGCCCCATCGTTGGTGTCAGTGGGGAGGAATAGTGCCCCATCGTTGGTGTCAGTGGGGAGGAATAGTGCCCCATCGTTGGTGTCAGTGGGGAGGAATAGTGCCCCATCGTTGGTGTCAGTGGGGAGGAATAGTGCCCCATCGTTGGTGTCAGTGGGGAGGAATAGTGCCCCATCGTTGGTGTCAGTGGGGAGGAATAGTGCCCCATCGTTGGTGTCAGTGGGGAGGAATAGTGCCCCATCGTTGGTGTCAGTGGGGAGGAATAGTGCCCCATCGTTGGTGTCAGTGGGGAGGAATAGTGCCCCATCGTTGGTGTCTATGGGAGGAATAGTGCCCCATCGTTGGTGTCTATGGGGAGGAATAGTGCCCCATCGTTGGTGTCTATGGGAGGAATAATGCCCCATCGTTGGTGTCTATGGGAGGAATAATGCCCCATCGTTGGTGTCTATGGGAGGAATAATGCCCCATCGTTGGTGTCTATGGGAGGAATAATGCCCCATCGTTGGTGTCTATGGGAGGAATAATGCCCCATCGTTGGTGTCAGTGGGAGGAATAGTACCTCATCGTTGGTATCAGTGGGAGGAATAGTGCCCCATCGTTGGTGTCAGTGGGGAGGAATAGTGCCCCATCGTTGGTGTCAGTGGGGAGGAATAGTGCCCCATCGTTGGTGTCAGTGGGGAGGAATAGTGCCCCATCGTTGGTGTCAGTGGGGAGGAATAGTGCCCCATCGTTGGTGTCAGTGGGGAGGAATAGTGCCCCATCGTTGGTGTCAGTGGGGAGGAATAGTGCCCCATCGTTGGTGTCAGTGGGGAGGAATAGTGCCCCATCGTTGGTGTCAGTGGGGAGGAATAGTGCCCCATCGTTGGTGTCAGTGGGGAGGAATAGTGCCCCATCATTGGTGTCAGTTTCCTCTATTCACATGGATCAATGTGGATGATGAACTCTGTACCAGAAGAAAAGTGAAAAAAATATATGCCAAAGCATAGGAGCGATCCACCCACTGACCGCCCCCGGCCCCCATGCTTGGGCATATATGTTCTTTTTTTAACTGCGGATGAGAAATTTCCTCCTGCAGCACTGCAAGGACTGACCTGTATATTGTGAGGGCAACACCCTGTTGCTGTCAGAGTAAACATGTCAGTGCTGCAGAAATGGTGCCCCATCGTTGGTGTCAGCGGGGAGGAACGGTGCCCCATCGTTGGTGTCAGCGGGGAGGAACGGTGCCCCATCGTTGGTGTCAGCGGGGAGGAACGGTGCCCCATCGTTGGTGTCAGCGGGGAGGAACGGTGCCCCATCGTTGGTGTCAGCGGGGAGGAACGGTGCCCCATCGTTGGTGTCAGCGGGGAGGAACGGTGCCCCATCGTTGGTGTCAGCGGGGAGGAACGGTGCCCCATCGTTGGTGTCAGCGGGGAGGAACGGTGCCCCATCGTTGGTGTCAGCGGGGAGGAACGGTGCCCCATCGTTGGTGTCAGCGGGGAGGAACGGTGCCCCATCGTTGGTGTCAGCGGGGAGGAACGGTGCCCCATCGTTGGTGTCAGCGGGGAGGAACGGTGCCCCATCGTTGGTGTCAGCGGGGAGGAACGGTGCCCCATCGTTGGTGTCAGCGGGGAGGAACGGTGCCCCATCGTTGGTGTCAGCGGGGAGGAACGGTGCCCCATCGTTGGTGTCAGCGGGGAGGAACGGTGCCCCATCGTTGGTGTCAGCGGGGAGGAACGGTGCCCCATCGTTGGTGTCAGCGGGGAGGAACGGTGCCCCATCGTTGGTGTCAGCGGGGAGGAACGGTGCCCCATCGTTGGTGTCAGCGGGGAGGAACGGTGCCCCATCGTTGGTGTCAGCGGGGAGGAACGGTGCCCCATCGTTGGTGTCAGCGGGGAGGAACGGTGCCCCATCGTTGGTGTCAGCGGGGAGGAACGGTGCCCCATCGTTGGTGTCAGCGGGGAGGAACGGTGCCCCATCGTTGGTGTCAGCGGGGAGGAACGGTGCCCCATCGTTGGTGTCAGCGGGGAGGAACGGTGCCCCATCGTTGGTGTCAGCGGGGAGGAACGGTGCCCCATCGTTGGTGTCAGCGGGGAGGAACGGTGCCCCATCGTTGGTGTCAGCGGGGAGGAACGGTGCCCCATCGTTGGTGTCAGCGGGGAGGAACGGTGCCCCATCGTTGGTGTCAGCGGGGAGGAACGGTGCCCCATCGTTGGTGTCAGCGGGGAGGAACGGTGCCCCATCGTTGGTGTCAGCGGGGAGGAACGGTGCCCCATCGTTGGTGTCAGCGGGGAGGAACGGTGCCCCATCGTTGGTGTCAGCGGGGAGGAACGGTGCCCCATCGTTGGTGTCAGCGGGGAGGAACGGTGCCCCATCGTTGGTGTCAGCGGGGAGGAACGGTGCCCCATCGTTGGTGTCAGCGGGGAGGAACGGTGCCCCATCGTTGGTGTCAGCGGGGAGGAACGGTGCCCCATCGTTGGTGTCAGCGGGGAGGAACGGTGCCCCATCGTTGGTGTCAGCGGGGAGGAACGGTGCCCCATCGTTGGTGTCAGCGGGGAGGAACGGTGCCCCATCGTTGGTGTCAGCGGGGAGGAACGGTGCCCCATCGTTGGTGTCAGCGGGGAGGAACGGTGCCCCATCGTTGGTGTCAGGGGGAGGAACGGTGCCCCATCGTTGGTGCCAGTGGGGAGGAACGGTGCCCCATCGTTGGTGCCAGTGGGGAGGAACGGTGCCCCATCGTTGGTGCCAGTGGGGAGGATTGGTGCCCCATCGTTGGTGCCAGTGGGGAGGATTAGTGCCCCATCGTTGGTGCCAGTGGGGAGGATTAGTGCCCCATCGTTTCCCCATCGTTGGTGTCAGTGGGGAGGAATAGTTTCTCATCTTTGGTGTCAGTGGGGAGGAATATTGCCCCATCGTTGGTGTCAGCGGGGAGGAACGGTGCCCCATCGTTGGTGTCAGCGGGGAGGAACGGTGCCCCATCGTTGGTGTCAGCGGGGAGGAACGGTGCCCCATCGTTGGTGTCAGCGGGGAGGAACGGTGCCCCATCGTTGGTGTCAGCGGGGAGGAACGGTGCCCCATCGTTGGTGTCAGCGGGGAGGAACGGTGCCCCATCGTTGGTGTCAGGGGGAGGAACGGTGCCCCATCGTTGGTGTCAGGGGGAGGAACGGTGCCCCATCGTTGGTGCCAGTGGGGAGGAACGGTGCCCCATCGTTGGTGCCAGTGGGGAGGAACGGTGCCCCATCGTTGGTGCCAGTGGGGAGGATTGGTGCCCCATCGTTGGTGCCAGTGGGGAGGATTAGTGCCCCATCGTTGGTGCCAGTGGGGAGGATTAGTGCCCCATCGTTTCCCCATCGTTGGTGTCAGTGGGGAGGAATAGTTTCTCATCTTTGGTGTCAGTGGGGAGGAATATTGCCCCATCGTTGGTGTCAGGGGGAGGAATATTGCCCCATCGTTGGTGTCAGTCGAAGGATTAGTGCCCCTTCGTTGGTGTCAGTCGAAGGATTAGTGCCCCATCGTTGGTGCCAGTGGGGAGGATTAGTGCCCCATCGTTGGTGCCAGTGGGGAGGATTAGTGCCCCATCGTTGGTGCCAGTGGGGAGGATTAGTGCCCCATCGTTGGTGCCAGTGGGGAGGATTAGTGCCCCATCGTTGGTGCCAGTGGGGAGGATTAGTGCCCCATCGTTGGTGCCAGTGGGGAGGATTAGTGCCCCATCGTTGGTGCCAGTGGGGAGGAATAGTGCCCCATCGTTTCCCCATCGTTGGTGTCAGTGGGGAGGAATAGTTTCTCATCTTTGGTGTCAGTGGGGAGGAATATTGCCCCATCGTTGGTGTCAGTCGAAGGAATAGTGCCCCTTCGTTGGTGTCAGTGGGGAGGATTAGTGCCCCTTCGTTGGTGTCAGTGGGGAGGATTAGTGCCCCTTCGTTGGTGTCAGTGGGGAGGATTAGTGCCCCTTCGTTGGTGTCAGTGGGGAGGATTAGTGCCCCTTCGTTGGTGTCAGTGGGGAGGATTAGTGCCCCTTCGTTGGTGTCAGTGGGGAGGATTAGTGCCCCTTCGTTGGTGTCAGTGGGGAGGATTAGTGCCCCTTCGTTGGTGTCAGTGGGGAGGATTAGTGCCCCTTCGTTGGTGTCAGTGGGGAGGATTAGTGCCCCTTCGTTGGTGTCAGTGGGGAGGATTAGTGCCCCATCGTTGGTGCCAGTGGGGAGGATTAGTGCCCCATCGTTGGTGCCAGTGGGGAGGATTAGTGCCCCATCGTTGGTGCCAGTGGGGAGGATTAGTGCCCCATCGTTGGTGCCAGTGGGGGGGATTAGTGCCCCATCGTTGGTGCCAGTGGGGAGGATTAGTGCCCCATCGTTGGTGCCAGTGGGGAGGATTAGTGCCCCATCGTTGGTGCCAGTGGGGAGGATTAGTGCCCCATCGTTGGTGCCAGTGGGGAGGATTAGTGCCCCATCGTTGGTGCCAGTGGGGAGGATTAGTGCCCCATCGTTGGTGCCAGTGGGGAGGATTAGTGCCCCATCGTTGGTGCCAGTGGGGAGGATTAGTGCCCCATCGTTGGTGCCAGTGGGGAGGATTAGTGCCCCATCGTTTCCCCATCGTTGGTGTCAGTGGGGAGGAATAGTTTCTCATCTTTGGTGTCAGTGGGGAGGAATATTGCCCCATCGTTGGTGTCAGTGGGGAGGAATATTGCCCCATCGTTGGTGTCAGCGGGGGGGGAATTGCGCCCCATCGTTGGTGTCAGCGGGGGGGGAATTGCGCCCCATCGTTGGTGTCAGCGGGGGGGGAATTGCGCCCCATCGTTGGTGTCAGCGGGGGGGGAATTGCGCCCCATCGTTGGTGTCAGCGGGGGGGGAATTGCGCCCCATCGTTGGTGTCAGCGGGGGGGGAATTGCGCCCCATCGTTGGTGTCAGCGGGGGGGGAATTGCGCCCCATCGTTGGTGTCAGCGGGGGGGGAATTGCGCCCCATCGTTGGTGTCAGCGGGGGGGGAATTGCGCCCCATCGTTGGTGTCAGCGGGGGGGGAATTGCGCCCCATCGTTGGTGTCAGCGGGGGGGGAATTGCGCCCCATCGTTGGTGTCAGCGGGGGGGGAATTGCGCCCCATCGTTGGTGTCAGCGGGGGGGGAATTGCGCCCCATCGTTGGTGTCAGCGGGGGGGGAATTGCGCCCCATCGTTGGTGTCAGCGGGGGGGGAATTGCGCCCCATCGTTGGTGTCAGCGGGGGGGGAATTGCGCCCCATCGTTGGTGTCAGCGGGGGGGGAATTGCGCCCCATCGTTGGTGTCAGCGGGGGGGGAATTGCGCCCCATCGTTGGTGTCAGCGGGGGGGGAATTGCGCCCCATCGTTGGTGTCAGCGGGGGGGGAATTGCGCCCCATCGTTGGTGTCAGCGGGGGGGGAATTGCGCCCCATCGTTGGTGTCAGCGGGGGGGGAATTGCGCCCCATCGTTGGTGTCAGCGGGGGGGGAATTGCGCCCCATCGTTGGTGTCAGCGGGGGGGGGAATTGCGCCCCATCGTTGGTGTCAGCGGGGGGGGAATTGCGCCCCATCGTTGGTGTCAGCGGGGGGGGGGGAATTGCGCCCCATCGTTGGTGTCAGCGGGGGGGGAATTGCGCCCCATCGTTGGTGTCAGCGGGGGGGGGAATTGCGCCCCATCGTTGGTGTCAGCGGGGGGGGAATTGCGCCCCATCGTTGGTGTCAGCGGGGGGGGAATTGCGCCCCATCGTTGGTGTCAGCGGGGGGGGAATTGCGCCCCATCGTTGGTGTCAGCGGGGGGGGAATTGCGCCCCATCGTTGGTGTCAGTGGGGGGGGAATATCGCCCCATCGTTGGTGTCAGTGGGGGGGGGAATTGCGCCCCATCGTTGCAAAGCATTAGTTAACATTACTATAATCATAAAACATCTAAAAATATATAATAATAAAATTTTTTTTTTTTTTGGTTTTTAAATTTTTTTTGTTTTTTTTTTTGTTTTTTTCTCAAAGCATTAATACAATAACTACTTAAAGGCTAAAACAGATAAACATGTAACATATATAATATAAATATTAAAAATAATATATAAAGAATTTAAAAATATATACACTGTACACAGTAACAGTTCCCATTTACATTACCTGCACCCTGAGGAATACAATGACATGCAAGTCTACATCACCATTTTCATCTATTTCATATCCAAACTGGATGTCTTCAATCATGACTTCCTGTATGTCCTCAGGGAGGAGTGGCTGGTCGTCCTGCTGGTTGGGAATAGCAGTCCTGCAGATTGGACAGGTGGCACTCTCTTCAAGCCATCGGTGGATACAGCTGGTGTGGAACTCGTGAGCGCAGGCCAGGATGGTCGTGTCCTCTCCATCTTCATAACCTGCCAAACAGATGGGACAGAGAATTACCTCCTCCTCGGCGCGCTGCTCCATGGCTGGGGGGTGCTCAGGGGCCCCGGCGCGCTGTTCCATGGCCGGTGGTGGAGGGTGCTCAGGGGCCCGGGCTCGCTCTCTTGGTGAACGGCTGCGGTGGGTGGAGGCCTCCTCCCGTCTCCGATGACTTTGGACCCTGGACCTCGTCCGATGGGCGATCGGAGACCCTCCGTTCACCTGATGTGAAGACCTTCCACGGGATGGGCGTCGTGAAGGTCGTGGCATCGTGATGGTGCTGGATGACCTCAAAGTGGCTAAAAATATAAATATTTCCCACTACTAAAGAATAATATAATGATATCAGCAATAGAAATGCTAATGATCGCAGTCAGTTGCAGGAGAACCGCTCTGACGATCTGTATCGCTCAACAACCAGAAAGGAAGTGAGGTCAGAGGCAGCCTGGAGGCGGAGCTAATCACTCTGCCAATCAGAGCCTGGAGGTGGAGCTAATCACTCTGCCAATCACAGCGTCACTTTTCGGGCCTACATATTTTTACTGAAAACCAAACTAAATCTGCTATTTTATTGATTTTCCCATAGAATGAATCAGTGTTGTGGTGACTTTAGTGGGTTTTCCTAAATTCTGCCTCCAGATGTCACTGTGCCTGTATGTGTTCCATGGCGGTAATACCGCTCCCCGCCATAGGTGTCTCCCTTCCCAATCAGCTCCATTAAACGTTATAGACATGGCTTTCCTTCGGCAGCCATCTTTTGATGTCACAGAGAGTAATAGGAGCCCGAGGAGGGATGGAGGAGACAGACGGGAGCTGAGAGAAACGGGGTCCGGGGTGGGCAAGATGGAGACCGGGGGAGCCCAGGTGAGGAGAAGGCCGGGGGTGGGGAGGAGGAAGAGGCTGAGGGAGTGCTGGATGATGTGGGGGGGATTTTATCTATTGAGAGACAAATAAATGATGGGGGGGGGACATACCTGGAGCTTCGACCCCCCCAGTGTAACCTCAACTGCCCCCCCCCCAGTTTTACCAAACCTGCCCCCCCCAGTGTTTCTGCCCCCCCTCAGTGTTACCACAACTGCCCCCACCTTCCCCCAGTCTTTCTGCCCCTCTGTTTTACCACAACTTCCCCAATGGCCCCCCACCCAGTTTTTCTGTGCCCCCCCGTATTACAATTTCCCCCCACACTGTTTCTGCCCCCCCAGTGTTTCTACAAGCGCCCCCACCTTCTCCCCGAGTCTTTCTGCCCCCCCCCCGTTTTACCACAACTTCCCCAATGCCCCCCCCCCAGTGTTTTTGCACTCCTCCCCAGTGTTACAACTGCCCCCATCCCCCCGTGTTTCTGCCCCCCCTAGTGTTACAACTGCCCCCATCCTCCCCCCCCCCCCCCCCCCCGTGTTACCACAACTGTCCACATCCCCGACAGTGTTCCCGCCCCCCCCCATTACAACAACTACCCACATCCCCCTTCCTCCCAGTGTTTCTTCCCTCCACCCCAGTGTTTCTGCCCCCCCCCGTGTTACAACAACTTTCCCCATTCCCCCCCCAGTGTTTCTGCCCCCCCCCCCGTGTTACAACAACTTCCCCCATCCCCCCCTAGTCTTTCTGCTCCCTCCGTGTTTCAACAATTTCCCCCATCCTGCCAGTGTTTCTTCCCCCCCCCCGTGTTACAACAACTTCTTCCATCCCCCCCCCCAGTGTTTCTGCCCCCCCCGTGTTACAACAACTTCCCCCATCCCCCCCCCCCCAGTCTTTCTGCTCCCTCCGTGTTTCAACAATTTCCCCCATCCCGCCAGTGTTTCTGCCCCCCCCCCCCCTGTGTTACAACAACTTCCCCCATTCCCCCCCCCCAGTTTTTCTGCCCCCCCCCCCCATGTTACAACAACTTCCCCCATTCTCCCCAGTGTATCTGCCCCCCATGTTACCACAACTTCCCCCATCCCCCCCCAGTGTTCCTACAACTGTCCCCATCCCCCCAGTGTATCTGCCCCCCCCCATGTTACCACAACTTCCCTCCCCCTTCAGTGTTACCACAACTGCCCCCATCCCCCCAGTGTATCTGCCCCCCCATGTTACCACAACTTCCCCCATCCCCCCCCCAGTGTTCCTACAACTGCCCCCATCCCCCCAGTGTATCTGCCCCCCCATGTTACCACAACTTCCCCCATCCCCCCCCAGTGATACCACAACTGCCCCCATCCCCCCAGTGTATCTGTCCTCCACCCCAGTGTTTCTGCCCCCCCATGTTACCACAACTTCCCCCATCCCCCCCCAGTGTTACCACAACTGCCCCCATCCCCCCAGTGTATCTGTCCTCCACCCCAGTATTTCTGCCCCCCCAGTGTTACTACAACTTCCCCCATCCCCCCCTCCAGTGTTTCTGCCCCCCCCCCCCCCCCATGCCTGCACAGAATACATCTCATTTCTCTCCATGTATTCATTCTATAGTACCCCAGCATTGTGCAGAAACCCCCCCAATAATCCCCCCAGCAGCTGTGCCAGACCCCCCCCCCCCCCCCCATATCAGCCATTCATAAAGGAAATGAATACAGAGCTATAATCCCCCAAATATCACTTCCCCGCCCCTCCCCCACTCTTCATAAAGAGATCCGTGTCATACAATCACTGAGGAATACTGAAAACAAATCTAAATATTAAAAGAAATGAAATAAGTAAAGGAAAGTCATGTTTAGATTTGGATGGAGTGGAGATGATTGGAGCCCCTGTCAGTGTTTATTGCTGTCTGTGCCCCCATTGTTGGGGAGATCCCCCCTCTCTGTTTGTCCTGTTTACCATCATCATCCAAAGTGAATGGGAAAGACGATCCCACATTTTGGGTTGTCCCCAGAAAAGTGATAGAGGGGAAATCTTCCGATGGGGACACTAGTTCTGGTGATCTGGGGGGTCCAGTTTGCATGGATTTCCTCTCACTTCCTGTTATGGACACATGGACGGTGCTGACCAATCAGAAGCCGCCTTGCCCGGACTGTCATCGCTGCAAGGAGAGAATAGATAGTTGTGGGGATTTCAAATCTGCAGACCTGTGAAGCGGCTTTCTCTCCTCTCCTTGCAGCGATGACAGTACGGGCGAGATGGCACAGGGGGGTGGAAATGTTTGATAAACGACGTGTCCAGGGACTAAATCGGGGCCCCAATCTACTTGTCCCTCATGACAATCTACTTGTTTTAAAAGCAAAAGAGACTTTATGGCGACTTAAACGTGTCATATTTTTAACATTGCGCTGTTTATCTCCTCCCCCTCCCCCCCCCCTCTCTCCAGCACTGCACCCGGGGACTAGCAAGGAGGAGAGAGACCTTGCAGTGTACTGAGCACCGATTGGCTGCTCGTCAGGAATGGGTGGGTCAGGGCTTATACTTTATCCCTTTGGCTGCCAGAGACGTTTTTGCCATTTTTGCACACATTTAAAAAATCATTTTAAGCCTGAAGATGGCATAACACCCAAATATATATTTCCTGAAAGCAGAGACCCTAGAGAATAAAATAGTGGTAGTTCCAATTTTTTATGTCCCATATTATCGCAAAATTTCAGTAAAAAATACAAGTATGTTAATTTTAGGGCACAAAAAAAGCAATAAATGACCCTATTTTCTGTAAAATCTAAAAGCCGAGGTTGCAGCGAATAAATAGATATCCAACTTGTCATCCTTAAATTTGTGCGCACTTGTGAAATGGCGAGGAGCTTCAGTACCCTGTATTTTCTATAGGTGACACTTTTAAAGCTCCTTTATAGGTCACCAGTTTAGTATTACGGAGGAGGTCTGGTGCTAGAATTATCGCTCTCATTCTGGCGTGCGCGGCGATATGTAACGTATCGCAATCGACGGTTTGATGCGTAGGCGTCCCAGCGTGTGCTTTTACGTTTTGTACGTTTTTGTATGTGTGGGGGTGCCGGCCTTTTTGGGGGGATGGCATGTGCTTGGGTGTAACTTTCATTGTTTATAATTGTAAAAAAAAAGTTTTTTTTTAATCACGGGGACAACTTCCCCTATGTGATGATTTTTGGTGACAGGTTCTCTTCGAGACATCCAAGGTCTAAAAGACTCTGGATGTCTCCCCTCTGTTCCTATGGGGATTGCTCTACAATCTCTCAACGGGGACCCGGAAGTGACATCATAACGTCACTTCCGAGTCAGCACAAGAAGGGGAGGGGACTCGTCCGCTCTTCTCCCTCCCCTCTACCCAACGGGGAGAGCACACGACGGGGGTGCGGAGAGGCTGGCACTGTGCAACGCAGTCAACAGCAGCGCTGCCACCTATTGCCTCACCTGACAGGTGAGCCCTGCTGCTTGCCCGCAGCAGACCTAAAGGTAGAATGAAACTACCTGCCCAGCGCCCGGAACTACATGTCCCGGGCGTCAGGAGATAGGAATCCAACATCCCTGTGGCATCTGATTGGTCAGCACCGTCCATGTGACATCAATAGTCCTCTAGCCTGAACTGTCATTGCTGCAAGGTGAGGAGAGAAATCGGCAGGGATTTCAGATGTCGGCGTCTTTGTCTCCTCTCCTACCGCTGAGAATATGGAGTATCTGCCACCATGGTATACATCCCCACATGCCCACTCTCCGCTGCGGGAAAACTCCCTTCACCGCTCCTGTCCAGTGGGGAAACCGCATTTGTTTTGGACAGAAATTGCATTCCTGTTCACATTGCATGCTGGTCTTTGTGGTGCAATTTGTGTTCATACATTTTGTATTGACGCACATCGCACCACAAAGTATCGGCAATCGGTATCGGCGAGTACTTGACCGAAAGTATCGGTACTGGCCGATCAGAAAATGGTATCGGTGCATCCCTGCTTTCTAACCTGCATGCTGGCTTCAAGTTGGTGTTTCAAAGTATGGATTCTAGAGACAGCCAGGCAAATAGCATTTTCAGAGTGTTCCATAATGATCTCCATATTGTTTCATGCATTCGTTTCCTTCAAAGTCTACCTGTCATGAGAAGTATGGGTCTGCTTTTGTGGCCATTGTTGGTCTTCTGAAAATGCTATGTGCCTGGTAGTTTGGCTTCAATGCCTGGAACAAGCATGCTGTGAATGTCAGAAAACTGTTAGAATTCCTCATCTCTGTACTTGTGAAGGATGATCCAAAGTATCATGGCGGGTACTACAATTCTCAGAAGAAAGGGTCACCTCGATATGTTCCTCAGGGTTTCCTTTGAAGCTGAAGTCTTTCCATCCCCATCAACATGCTGATGAGTTTTAAAAGGAAACTTTCTGTTTTCACTATATAGCTTGTTTAGACATCACTGGGTCTCTGTGCTTCCCTATGCAATGGCTGGTGAGAGGTGCTAGTGGGATGCTGGCCTTCTGAAATGATCACAGCACCCTGCCTCAGTACTCCTCTCATAGGTCCTCAGTTCTGATACAAGCAGTGGGCTGACTCTTAGGACGATTTGTGCAAAAATCAAAATGCTTTGATGGTTGGATGTCCGTCTCTCAGCAGTGGCACTCTCGGCAGGCTTGGTTGGCACACAAATCACTCCAGGTAATGCACACATGTGATGCCGAATCTTCATGATTGAAAGTGAAATCCAATGAATGAAAAGGGTGGACCAGGGACAGGAAGGCCGGGGAGGAAAGAATAGATGCTTGACGTCCTCCAGCAAGGAAATAAGGTGGGCTCTGACTTGTGATGCACACTGTGAGAAGCTCAGTGTGCAGTGAAATCATGCCATGTCAGTAGAGCAGAGAAGTCTGTACAACTGTGTAAGACTGAAGGGAAGCTGAAGTTCAGATCTTCAAGATTTATGTGCTCAGCTTTGATCTAGCTAGTGTCCATTAAACTCCAGAAGATCAGAAAAGAAGTCTTATCAGGTTACCTCGTATTTGTACTTTCAGTGAACCGCTTTCCTGCCGCCCTATAGAAGATATACTGCTACAGGGCGGCAGGGGTGCGCAAAATCACCTGTATATATACGTCATTTTGCATTTCTGAGCCGTGCACGCCCCTACCCGTACAGCTATTCGCAGCCTTAGCTGTCAGTCACCGGGTCCCGGTGATTGAGGAGCATTACTGACGGAGGGAGAGAACTGTATGTAAACAATACAGTGCTCTCCCCTGTCAGCTACTGCACAATGCTTTGCATGGCTTACACAGCACACAGTTAACCCTTTGATCGCCCCACATGCTAACCCCTTCCTGACCAGTGCCATTAGTACAGTGTCAGCGCTTTTTATTAGCACTGATCAGTGTATTGGTGTCACTGGGGATGTCAGTGACATCAAGTCAGTTCCCCCCAGTGTCAGAATGCCCGCCGCAGTCATGCTATAAGTTGCTGATCGCCGCCATTACTATTAAAAATAAATCTTGCCCATTGGAGGACAGGCAGGCTGTGCTCCCACCACAGCCAGAATCTGCTTGCTTGTACATCCCGTATGGGCAAGCAGATACTTACTGACAGGAAGGCTCAATGAACTACCATGGTGCTGTGGACTGGCGTGATAGTTGGTTGAAAACCACAAACTGACAACTGGAAAGGCTGCTGGGACTTGTAGTTTTCCCATTCACAGAATACTGTGAATGAGTGACGCTGCCGGAGCCCCGCATAGCAGTTTTTATTTTACATTTTGACAGCTAGCAGGGGGGAGAAGATCCCCCATTAGCAGATACAACGGTGATGGGGGGGGGGGGGGTGCAGGGGCTGGTGTGATTGTAACCCTGAATATGGGTGTAACGTTACAAAAGGTGACTGTATCCTTTAAAGGATGAGTTCACCTTTTAAAAAACAATAATTATTGCACTTTTTTTTTTTTTGCAGGTAAAATAAATGTGCATTTCTTATTTCTGTCTGCAGGAGCCCGTAGACCATTGTGCCAGCGCCATGCGGGTCTCCTGCAGATCTGTTAGTATATCTTCTTACACGTAAAGGGATGTACGAGCCAACAGATATACTGACAGGAAAAATGAATGAACTACCACGGCACTTCACAGCACAGTAGTAGTTTATTGAGGACTAAAGCTGACAGCCGCTAAGGCTCTTGGGACTTGTAGTCTCTCATCCACAGGTGACTGTGTGGGCGGAGCCCTACACGGCCACGGTTTTAAAAATTTGACAGCGAGAGGGGAGAAGATCCCCCACAGGGCCCAGTCTGATCATAACAACATATTACATTTTACACCCTGAGTTTGGGTGTAACGTTACGAAAGGTGAACTTGTCCTTTGACGGCTGCCGACATTTTTACAGGATCTTGCTAGCTGAAAGATCCTGCATAAAAAGGATCCATACTGCATCTCTGCTCATATGGCCTGATCCATATAGGTTTGTGGGAGGTGAAATGTACGGGCAGCTTTATGGGCTCTCACATTTTTAAAAAATATTTCTCTGCCCTGAATGAGTCATTTAAAATGACGCCCCATGGACTAGAATGCAGCATTTATGTGCTCGTCTACTGCTTATATATAATTATTACATTGAATGATGCAAGTGCCTACACTTTGACTTGATATTTGACTCTTAAAATCCCTGTACAGCAGAGTTCAGATTTGACCAGAGAGAAGCCGCAGCACAAGAAGTGAATCAGTTCTGCTGCAATACTCGTGTAAGGGGCATGCGGTTAGGAGGAGAGAGCAGAGTGACGGGTGTGAGCTCATCAGTCTACTGCTTCTTTCACTATCCATTCAGACTGAGGGAGGAGCAAGAACTGTAAGTTACTGCAGCAGATTAAAATCAGGTCTACTGCCCTGCTAGACAGAGCTGTGCAGTGTGACAGAGCTTTGAAATTCTCAGAACTGGACAGACAGAAATAAAGAATCTTTTGGCAGGTAAAATGTCTCTGTTCTATGTATTCCAGATTGTTTTTCAGCAGTTCATCTTCAGGTTGTACTTTTCTGCCTGGAGCCACTCTGGTTGAACAAAAACAATGTAGAAATGAAAGGATCTAAGCACCTTTCGGAGCATGTCACCCATATTTGGGGTGTAACACTTACCATGCTCCTATTCCCCAACCTCCCGCCACCAGCGCTCCTCTCCATGACAGTGGGCTTCTTCCCTCACCCGCTGTCACAATTTAAAAACAGTGTGGCCCTTCAGGGCTCCACCCACATGTCCACGTCATTCATTCAGTTTCCTTGAATGAACGGACTACAAGTATTGTCAGCCATTGTGGCTGACAGGTTGTAGTTCTCAATGAGCTGCGAGGACACTGATGAGCACTCTTGTAGTTCATTGATTCTTCCTGCAGTGTAGGAACTTTCTGACATATGGGAGTACGGGCAGACAGCTTATTGTGGGTCTGCAGGATCCGGGCATTGCACCCACAATCTGCTGATCACAGGTGCAATACTTTACAGAATGTAATGTACAAAAATAGTAAATGCACATTTTTGTTGGCTGCAAAAAAAAAAAACGTGCATTTTTAATTTTTTATTTTTTTTTTACAAAAGGTGAGCTTATCCTTTTACCACTTGGTAACCGTGATATAGCCAAATGACGGCTACAGCGCGGTTACCTAATTCTGGGAGGGTGTCTTATGACGTCCTCCCAGAATGTGCCCCCCGCGCACCATCAGGGGCACGCACCCGGCGATCTCCGTGATCGCTGTGTCCTACGGAGACAGCTGATCACATGATGAGGTAAAAGGCCAATCACAGCAGCCTTTTCCCACATGATCAGCTGCGTCCAATGACACAACAGTTCACTGTGTAAATACAGTTGTCTGTTATCGGCAGCATTTTCCTCACACTGTCACAGCGTGCAGAAAGTACTGCCGATAACTGGCAGCTGTCACAGAGGAGATCGGCAATGATCATCAGGGCACTGATGATCAGTGCCCTTCAGTACCACCCAGCAGGGCCCCCATCAGTACCGTCCATCAATGCCACCCATTCAGCTTCGGCAGTCAGGGCTGGTTGTCCGTGTCGCCCATCAGCGCCGCCTATCAGTGCCCATCATTGCTGCATATGTTGCTCTTCTTTTGTTTATAGTGCCAAAAATAAAACACCCAACTGCGATTAAATACCACAAAAAAAAATCTCTGTGTGTGAAAAATATTATAAAAATGTCATATGTGTACAATGTTGCATGACTGTGCAATTGTCATTCAATGTGAGACAGCGCTGAAAATTGGCCGGGGCACAAAGGGGGTATAAGTGCCCGGTAGATAGGTGGTTAAACTTGCAGGTTTCTGAGTGTAGACTTCAATCCTCCTTTAAATTGTAATGTAAAATAAATGCACCCTAAAGACAACGGAAATATGAGAGCTGCTCATAAGAAGTCAAGTGTTCAGAATTACAAATCAAACTGATTGTATTCCTGTCCATGGTAGAATATGTGGGCAGTGCTGGGGTTGATGCTCTTCCAAATAACTGATATGTTTATTTTTGTTGTCAAAGTGCAAACTGAATGACTGTAAAGAGAAAGTTCTCTGGAGCAATTCTCGTCCCCAAGAATCTGTCCAAGGGAACGTCTGACTTGCTGGTGCTGTTCACGCTGGACCACAACTAGGATGTGTTCAAGGTAAGTTTGTTGATGTGTTTGGATCGTGGCGTACCGGTGTCCTGACTGCAAGTGTTTTGGGTTTGTTCTGTGACTCAGTAGCAAGTGCAGTAACCACCCCAACAAAATGTTATTGAATGACAGATTCTTGGATTAGAATCAACTTCCATTTTACTCTTGGCTGAAAATAATCAGTGGCTGTAGGGCCAGTTATCGGTGGGGGGTGGGGAAATACCAGTGTCAGTGTTAAACCGCTGCAAAAGGATTGTGGTGCATAATTCCAATGGGTTACATTTAGGAAGGCTTAATTGGGAGAATCCTGTCATTAAGTGTTCTTGCATGGCAACCACTTACTGTTATCTCACATATATATTCCTATTATTATTGCCAAATTTACCACCCTAACTCCTCCCGCAGTTTTTACACTACATAGACAGTAATATACCGAAACGTGCGGATTGTTCCCGATTGGTGTGCTATTACTTTGTGGAACGTTTCGCCGAATGGTTCACGAAATATCAGCGTTTTTGTGGTGAAATTGGTCCCATAGGAATGAATGGCGGAATGTTGAAAACTAGAGTGGGAGCTGACAAAAGCTAGAGTGTGAGCTGAAAAATCAGGACATGATTTGTAAACTGCCATCACTCCCTCATTTTCAAGCCCACCTACACAAATCTTATATCAAAACGTTCAGCTATCCCTGCTGCCACTAAAAATGTCCACGGCTAGGCCATAGTCCTGATAGTCTTCACAATATGACCATTTGTTTGCAACTCACGCCGCCCATTGACATTCATTGAAACTGCACTCTAGCCACCTCAAATTTGAAGGGCAATTTCTAAACTGCGACTGTGCCTTCATTTTTAATATTTCAGAGACATACTATGCAACAAAATGTAGGGCTGGGTCTTGTGATTCTCACAATATAAAGCTCTTCAGATTTATCATTTTTAAACTACAATCTTTTGAAGAGGCCAACCGCCAGTGAAGTGAGCAAGTTGGAGCAGTTTTTTAACCGCTCTTCTCTGGCCTTGCTGTAGAGTGAGTTGCCATAGGAACCCACTCCACCCAGTTACACCGCCCACTCCAGTTATAGACTACTGGTGGAGGCAAGAACACTTCACACAATTTCCCCAGAAATTGTAGCTTTTCTAGTTATAAGCTGGTGTTCTGTCATACAATGGACTAGATATATGATATTCCTACTGTTATATTTGTGTTTTATCCTAGACCTTCGGTTATATTATTACACTGAGGATCTCAGGGGTGGAGAGGCTATTTATTAGGAAAAAGTGGATCAGGTGTTTCCTGGTAGGAGGAGCCTATCTCTCATGTGAAGCTGTCCTGGAAGATTCCTGGAAATAGTTAACAGGTAAATAACTGTGTTTTTTTCTCTTTGTGAATGAGCCCTAATTTGGTCTAAGCTGCAGATGAGTATGATCTATTATAGGGCAAGTGCTGATGTAATTGTTAGGCTACTTTCACACCAGCATTCCAATCAGGTCCACTTGTCAGTTTTTCAGGCAGACCTGGTTGGAAGGTCCATGGAGCCCTATGGACAGGCAGATGTAATTGGGCTTGTGTCTCTTTACATCCACCTACCGCCATCCAGGTCCAGAAAGCAAAAAAACAGAAAAGAAATGCGTAATTTTTCATTTTTGTTGACTGGATGGGAGGTACAGGAGAGCCCATTTACACCTGGCCACCCATAGAGCTGACGGGTCTGCCTGTGTCCACAGAAACTGTAAGGGCACGGATGTGACCGGTCACACACTGAAACATTATTACTCCTGCAGGTCACAAAAATAGTAATGCTAAGGCTCCTTTCACACAGAGGAAAGTCCACTGCGATCTGTGAGCAGATACCCTGCTGATCGGAGCCAAACGGTTTGAAAGGTGCCTTATTAGGGGTGTTTATTTTTTTTTACCTGCTGGAGTTTTAATGTGTTTCGGTGCAGTAGTTGCCACAAATCTGCAGCTTTTCTCCTGTGCTTTAAGGAAATGTTCTTCATTTGTTGTCATTTTATGCGTGTTAGTACTTGTTTATTTCTGGTTCTGTAAGCTCAGAAATGATGATTTTTACTACTGTGAGGATGCCCCAAACCTGCCAGCAGTAAGCCTTCTATACAAAAGTGAAAACAATGGAGTCCAATGGCATTGATATTTGTATGCATGTTTTGAGTAAGAAACAAATGTGAAAGTACCTAAAGTAAAAAAAAAAACACAATTGTGTTGGAACACAATTCCTATCCACAAGCCCACTCTTTGTAGGATCCATTCACACCATCGACATTTTGCATCACACCGTTTACTTGTTTTACTTCAAAGGATAAGCTGCTCTTTGTAAAAAAAAAAGAAAAGAAAGGAAAGTTTTTGAAGGTAAAAATGTTTTTTTTTTATTTATTTTTTTTGTGCAACCTGGGTGCAATATTAGGCTCCTGCAGAATGTCAGTGTTGCTATCACCACGTACTGGGAGGAGCAGTGAACTACCTAGAGCACTCAACAGTGCCGTGGTTGAGGACTATAAGCCGTCAGCTGCAAAAGCTTGGTACTTGTAGTTTTCCCGTTCACAAAATTCTGTGAATGGATGACACGGCTGGGTGGACGGAGCGCCGCAAGGCCGTGTTTATTTAAAATGGTGGGTGTGGGGAGAAGATCAGCAGCATGCTGACACAATGAGGATTGGGGGGGGCCTTGTTGCTGCTGCAAAAGTAACTTGTTACATGTTACACCTTGAATACGGGTATAACACGTAACGTTACAAAAGGTGAACTTGTCCTTTAATAAAATTTCACAAAATAACATTTCATTCAGTGCATTGGTGTGAACCGGACTCACAGGAAATGGGCAAATAGGCTCCTGAGCACCTTCTAGTAAATGTGATTTTTCTTTTTTTGTTATGACTTCATATTCACAGCATTTGGAACACCTGGGCCGGACCAGAAAATGACAGATGTAGTGCCATGAAGTACGACCAGGGCACAGGCTGTTGGCAGGGTCCCAACCGGTCCACATTGGTGAGTGTCACTAGGGATGACCGATGGGAATAACATGTTGGATTGCGGGGCATTGCCTGCTGTGACCAAAGTGCAGGGTATGGCTTCATTACAGGATAACGAGACACCTAGAAGGTCACATACACCATATATCTTATGCCTACTCTGCACAGCTATGTAACAGCATTGCAGTCACTTTATAAATACAGCTACATAGCAGTTTTGTAGTCTCCATAAAAGTGCATCTGTACACATACAGCCACGTGGAAGGATTGTACTCGGAATCTTTGGGAACGTGTGAGGAGGCGTGTTTCCCCCTGTATGTTGCACCGTAGCAATCGTGATGAGGTGTTTGATCAGACTAAGACATGCAAATGCCGTCATTTTTCTCCCTTCTGCAGGTGAAATTGTTCTGTGGTAAAGAAACAGTCATCATGTCCACGTCGGAGCCAAGTCGTTGTGAATACCTCATGGAATTCTACACTCCGGCCTCCTGTCAGCAGCCCGCTGGGATTCCCCAACCAGAGGAACATGAGGAGCTGTGACCTCATCAGTCCTATAGGTGCCGTACTGTTCTGAGTGGGAGTGTGAGCGGGGAAAAAGTGTTTTAGGCTCAATACCCACAATAAAATGGTATATGTTGGTTGTAGTGCAGTGCATTGCGGTCTGCTGTACAATGTAAGGGTGTGCCATTCATAATCCATACACCCCAATGTGCTGCACATAGAGCAGGTATATTAGAAAAAACGCATTGGTGGAAGGTCCTTCTATTCATGTCGGTAAACGTCCCTGCTGTTTTGGTCCTGCGGCACTTGTATTTTTCTTGGTCTTGAATTAGTTGGCAAATACAGTATCTCCCAGAAGTGAGTACACCCCTCACATTTTTGTAAATATTTTATTCTATCTTTTCATGTGACAACACTGCAGAAATGACACTTTGCTACAATGTGACGTAGTCAGTGTACAGCTTGTATAACATGTAAATGTACTGTCCACTCAAAATAACTCAACACACAGCCATTAATGTCTAAATCGCTGGCAACAAAAGTGAGTCCACCCCTAAGTGACAAGGTCCAATTAGCCATTTTCACTCCCCAGTGTCATGTGACTCATTAGTGTTACAAGGTCTCAGGTGTGAAAGGGGAGCAGGTGTGTTACATTTGGTGTTATCGCTCCCACTCTCTCATACTGGTCACTGGAAGTTCAACATGGCACCTCATGGCAAAGAACTCTGAGGATCTGAAAAAAAGAATTGTTGCTCCACATAAAGATGGCCTAGGCTATAAGAAGATTACAAACATAAATCACGTGATAGTGCCACTTCAAATCTCATAAATGTACAAACGCATAAATATATAAGTCCAATATGAATAATTCAGTGATGCAACATACACATGCAATGTGCAATTGGTGCTCAATCGTGTAAGTGCCAACACACTTTTCCACTCCAGCTGCGTGTGTATGTGTATGTTGCATCACTGAATTATTCATATTGGACTTATATATTTCTGCGTTTGTACATTTATGAGATTTGAAGTGGCACTATCACGTGATTTATGTTTGTTATCTTTATTCCAATATTATTTGCTGGCACTTGTGTGGGGCACTAAGATGATTTGGTCACTTTAAGATGTGTCATATTTTTCACATTTCATATGTTTTCATTTTTTAATTTTTTTTCCATGTTTTCAATATCATTATTTCACATGTAGGTGTGTTTGGCATTTTTAGCCCATGTAGCAATATTTATAGTGATTCAGTTTATTAGCGCTGCACTATTGTTTAATATTTATTCTGCACTGGTTGGGTATCAGTTTGAGTGTAAGCAGCTGATAGGTAGGGTTTGGGGTCCATTACAGCGCAGGAGGAATTTTTTATCAAACAATTGTCTAGGCTATAAGAAGATTGCCAAGACCCTGAACCTGAGCTGCAGCACGGTGGCCAAGACCATACAGCGGTTTAACAGGACAGATTCCACTCCGAACAGGCCTCGCCATGGTCAACCAAAGAGGTTGAGTGCACGTGCTCAGCGTCATATCAAGATGTTGTCTTTGAGAAATAGATGTATGAGTGCTGCCAGCATTGCTGCAGAGGTTGAATGGGAAGGGGGTCAGCCAGTCAGTGCTCAGACCATACGCCACACACTGCATCAAATTGGTCTGCATGGCTGTCGTCCCAGAAGAAAGCCTCTTCTAAAGATGATGCACAAGAAAGTCTGCAAACAGTTTGCTGAAGACAAGCAGACTAAGGACATGGATTATTGGAACCACGTCCTGTGGTCTGATGACAACAAGATCAACTGATTTGGTTCAGGTGGTGTCAAGCGTGTGTGGAGGCAACCAGGTGAGGAGTACAAAGACAAGTGTGTCTTGCCTACAGTCAAGCATGGTGGTGGGAATGTCATGGTCTGGGGCTGCATGAGTGCTGCCGGTACTGGGGAGCTACAGTTCATTGAGGGAACCATGAATGCCAACATGTACTGTGATATACTGAAGCAGAGCATGATCCCTTCCCTTTGGAGTCTGGGCCGCAGGGCAGTATTCCAACATACCGACCCCAAACACCGCTCCAAGATGACCACTGCCTTGCTAAAGAAGCTGAGGGTAAAGGTGATGGACTGGCCAAGCATGTCTCCAGACCTAAACCCTATTGAGCATCTGTGGGGCATCCTCAAACGGAAGGTGGAGGAACGCAAGATCTCTAACATCCACCAGCTTTGTGATGTCGTCATGGAGGAGTGGAAGAGGACTCCAGTGGCAACCTGTGAAGCTCTGGTGAACTCCATACCCAAGAGGGTTAAGGCAGTGCTTGATAATAATGGTGTCCACACAAAGTATTGACACTTTGGGCCCAATTTGGACCTTGTCATTTAGGGGTGGACTCACTTTTGTTGCCAGCGGTTTAGACATTAATGGCAGTGTGTTGAGTTATTCTGAAGGGACAGCAGATTTACATGTTATACAAGCTGTACACTCACTACGTCACATTGTAGAAAAGTGTCATTTCTTCAGTGTTGTCACATGAAAAGATAGAATCAAATATTTACAGAAATGTGAGGGGTGTACTCACTTCTGTGAGATACTGTATATATCCTTAACTTCCCCCTCTGTGGAGAACAGGGTGGCAGCAGGACTGTTTTACAGCTGCTGCAAAGCTTAGTGCGCTGTGTTCAGAGAATTCAGTGATAGTATTGTACCCAGTGTAGGCGCAGACTCTCCCACAATTACACACTCCGTGGTCATTTTTGTAGTTTTAATACGAACGCTAATAATAAGAGCTTTAGTAAAATTAATGCAAGGCTAAGACTAATTTTTTCTAAACAAAAGAAAAAAAGTATATGTACTGTGGCTGGTCGGCAACCTGTTATGAAGTTCTTTAAGATATGCTCAGTGAGGCAAAACAATACCTTTTTGGGTGCAGAAAAGCAAATGTAAAGGATGGGTTCTTTTTAACTCCTTTGCCCTGAGGTTTATGTTCTTACTGTGAGACTGTCACTTGTGGCATATAAATTAGAAGCATTTTGTGGGTACAAGGACTGTGCCATATGTGTACAGTGTACTGTATACTGGGACTAGGCTCAGGTTCTTTTCATCCTGCTTTAAGCCATTTCCACTGCTAGGCACAACCTGACCGTGACAACCAATTGCAATGGTGTGCTACATGCACTGCTGGACTTATTTTCTGTTCAATCCCAGCTTTCCTCAGCTGGATCTGAAGATTGAAAAACGCTGGCATAATACAGCCACATGGAGTTGTAGGGAGCTAAGAGAGGATTGGATAAAATGTGTGTAAACATTATGCCCCCAACTTTTTTTTTTTTTTTTTTTTACTGCACCCCCAGACCAGACAAACTAAATCCGGCCCTGCCAGGAAAGAATGTGATTATTATTATTATACAGGATTTATATAGTGCCAACAGTTTGCTCAGCACTTTACAATATAACGGGAGACAATACAGCAACAATACAGTTCAATACAAGAGGGATAGGAGGGCCTTATCCTTGGAGCTTACAATCTAGGAGGGAGGGGCTAGTGGTACAAAAGGTAGTAACTTTGGGGGATGAACTGGTTGGAAGAGTAGAAGATTCCAGTATTAGTTGAGGGAAGGATAGGCTTCCCTGAAGAGATAGGTTTGCAGAGTAGGCGATAGTCTGATAAATTGGGGTAGAGAGTTCCAGAGGATGGGGAAGCTCTGGAGAAGTCCTGGAGACGAGCATGGGAGGAGGAGACAAGGGAGCTAGAGAGTAGGAGGTCTTGTGAGGAGCAGGGAGTACGGTTTGGGTGATATTTAGAGACAAGATTGGTGATGTCATTTGAGGCAGAGTTATAAATGGCTTTATACATTATTGTTAATGTTTTGAATTTTATCCGTTGGGCAACGTTAAGCCAGTGGAGGGATTGGCAGAGAGGGGTGACAGATACAGAACGTTAGTAAGGTGGATGAGTCTGGCAGCAGCATTCATGATAGACTGAAGAGGGGATAGCCTGTGATGAGGTAGGCCAATGAGGAGGGAGTTACAATAGTCAAGGCCAGATATAACAAGGGAGTGGATAAGTTGCTTAGTGGTTTCTGAGGTTAGGAACGGGCGTATCTTGGGGATGTTGTGGAGGTGAAGTCTACAAGATTTGGACAGTGACTGGACTTGGGGCTGAAAGGACAGATGGGAGTCTAGGATTACACCTAGTACCCTGGCATGAGGGGAGGGAATGATGCTTGTGTTATTGATCTTGGTGGAGCACAGGGGAGGCATGCAGGGTCTTTTAGATCCTGGATGTCTCAAAATAGAGAATCTGTCACCCAAAATCATCACATAGGGGACTTTTTGTCCCCTATGTGATTTAACAAAAAAAAAAAAAATGTATTTCTTAAAAATGTAAGTTACACCCTAGCATATAATGCCCCTCACCCCCACATATGTACGCACACACAAATGTAAAAGCATGCGCTGGGGCGCCTACACATCAAAACGTCAAGTGCGATACACATGTTCTATATCGCCGTGCACACCAGAATGAGAGCGATAATTCTAGTACCAGTCCTCCTATGTAACGCTAAACTGATGACCTATAAGGAGCTTTAAAAGCGTCACCTATAGAAAATATAGGGAACTGAAGTTTGGGACCTTTTTCACGCGTGCATTCAAATTTAAGGTTTGACATGTTGGATATCTGTTTACTCGATGCAATCTCATCTTTTATATTTTACAAGAAAATCTGATAATTTATTGCGTTTTGTGCCCTGAAATTAAATTAAGTGGATTTTTTACTGAAATTTTAAGTTTCATAGATCTTTGTGATAATATCATGTGACATATACAGTCATGGCCGAAATTGTTGGCACCCTTGATATTTTTCCTGAAAATCAAGTATTTCACACAAAAAAGGTATTGCATTAACACATGTTTTGCTATACACATGTTTATTCCCTTTGTATGTATTGGAACAAATATAAAACAGAGGCAGAAAAGCAAATATGACATAATGTCACACAAAACCCCAAAAATGGGCTGGACAAAAGTATTGGCACCCTTAACTTAATATTTGGTTGCACACCCTTTGGAAAACATAACTGAAATCAGTCGCTTCCTATAACCATCAATAAGCTTCTGACACCTCTCACCCGGAATTTTGGACCACTCTTCCTTTGCAAACAGCTCCAGGTCTCTCTTATTGGAAGGACACCTTTTCCCAACAGCAATTTTAAGATCTCTCCACAGGTGTTCAATGGGATTTAGATCTGGGCTCATTGCTGGCCACTTCAGAACTCTCCAGCGCTTCTTTGCCATCCATTTCTGAGTGCTTTTTGACGTATGTTTGGGGTCATTGTCCTGCTGGAAGACCCAGGATCTTGGACGCAAACCCAGCTTTCTGACACTGGGCCCTACAGTGCGACCCAAAATCCTTTGGTAATCCTCAGATTTCATGATGCCTTGCACACAGTCAAGGCACCCAGTGCCAGAGGCAGCAAAACAACCCCAAAACATCATTGAACCTCCACCATATTTTACCGTAGGTACTGTGTTTTGTTCTTTGTAGGCCTCATTCCGTTTTCGGTAAACAGTAGAATGATGTGCTTTACCGAAAAGCTCTATCTTGGTCTCATCTGTCCACAAGACGTTTTCCCAGAAGGCTTTTGGCTTACTCAAGTACATTTTGGCAAACTGTAGTCTTGCTTTTTTATGTCTCTGTGTCAGCAGTGGGGTCCTCCTGGGTCTCCTGCCATAGCGTTTCATTTCATTTAAATGTCGACGGATAGTTCGCGCTGACACTGATGCTCCCTGAGCCTGCAGGACAGCTTGAATGTCTTTGGAACATGTTTGGGGCTGCTTATCCACCATCCGGACTATTCTGCGTTGCAATCTTTCATCAATTTTCCTCATCCGTCCACGACCAGGGAGATTAGCTACAGTGCCATGGGTTGCAAACTTCTTGATAATGTTGCGCACTGTGGACAAAGGCAAATCTAGTTCTCTGGAGATGGACTTGTAACCTTGAGATTGTTGATATTTTGCCACAATTTTGGTTCTCAGGTCCTCAGACAGTTCTCGTCTCCTCTTTCTGTTGTCCATGCTTAGTGTGGCACAGACAGACACACAATGCAAAGGTTAAGTGAACGTCTCTCCTTTTTATCTGCTTTCAGGTGTGATTTCTATATTGCCCACACCTGTTACTTGCCCCAGGTGAGTTTACAGGAGCATCACATGCTTGTAACATTCTTATTTATCCGCAGTTGTGAAAGGGTGCCAATACTTTTGTCCAGCCCATTTTTGGAGGTTTGTGTGACATTATGTCGAATTTGCTTTCTTTCCTCCCTTTTTTTGTTTTGTCCCAATACACACAAAGGGAATAAACATGTGTATAGCAAAACATGTGTTAATGCAATACGTTTCGTGAGAAATACATGATTTCCTGGAGAAATATCAAGGGTGCCAACAATTTCGGCCATGACTGTAAAATTGGAACTGCTGCCATTTTATTTTCTAGGGTCTCTGCTTTCACAAAATATATAATGTTTAAGAGTTTTGTGTAATCAGACCTTAAATGATTTTTTAAATGTGCACAAAAAACGCAAAAATGGCTCTGGCAGTGAAAGTGATAAAGGATAAGTCCAACACTCCCATTTTCTGAGGAGCAGCCAATCAGTGCTCATTACACTGCAAGGTCTCTTCCCTCCCTGCTAGTCCCCGGGTACGGTGCCGGAGACAGGCAGGGAGGGGAGGAGGAGATATAGAGTGCAATGTTAAAAATATTAAACGTTTAATTCGCCATAAAGTCCCTTTTTTTTTTTTTTTTTTTTAAAGCCCCAGACAGTCCATAAAGCACCTCAGATTTAAATAGTGTTTTGGTTAAAATATATTTATTTTTTAGTCAGGACAAGTAGACCTGGAGACCGATTTAGTCCCTGAACAAGTAGTTTTTTCAAAAATTTCCACACCCGTTTCTGCCCAGGTACGGGCAGACAGCTTATTGTGAGCCTGCTGGAACCAGGCATTGCACCCACAATCTGATGATCACAGGTGCAATACTTTACAGAATGCAATGTAAAATAATAATAAATGCACATTTTTGGTGCTTGCAAAAAACACGTGCATTTATTATTTTTTTTTTTTTTACAATAGGTGAACTTATCCTTTAAACTTGCAGGTTTCTGAGTGTAGACTTCGATCCTTCTTTAAATTGTAATGTAAAATAAATGCACCCAAATACATCCTAAAGACAATGGAAATATGAAAACTGTTCATAAGAAGTCAAGTGTTTGGAATTTTAAATCAAACTGATTGTATTCCTGTCCATGGTAGAATATGAGGGCAGTGCTGGGGTTGATGCTCTTCCAGATAACTAATATGTTTATTTTTGTTGTCAAAGTGAAAACGGAATGACTGTAAAGAGAAAGTTCTCTGGAGCAATTGTAGTCCCCAAGAATCTGTCCAAGGGAACGTCTGACTTGCTGGTGCTTTTCACGCTGGACCACAACTAGGATGTGTTCAAGGTAAGTTTGTTGATATGTTTGGATCGTGGTGTACCGGTGTCCTGACTGCAAGTGTTGTGGATTTATTCTGTGACTCAATAGCTAGTGCAGTAACCACCCCAACAAAATGTTATTGAATGACAGATTCTCTGATTATTATTATTATTATACAGGATTTATATAGTGCCAACAGTTTGCGCAGCGCTATACAAAATGAAGGTTGACATTACAGTTACAATACAATTTGTAACTGTAATGACAACAGTGCAAATTGTACTGATAATCAGAGAGTGAATTAGGAGCATTGTGGCATCATTTTGTTAATAAGGGGCGTATTCTGGAGATGTTGCGGAGGTTGAGGCGGCATGATTTGGACAGGGATTGGATGTGGGCCTGACAGGATATTTCAGAATTTGCACTGTAATGACAACAGTGCAAATTGTACTGATAATCAGAGAGTGAATTAGGAGCATTGTGGCATCATTTTGTTAATAAGGGGCGTATTCTGGAGATGTTGCGGAGGTTGAGGCGGCATGATTTGGACAGGGATTGGATGTGGGCCTGACAGGATATTTCAGAATCCAGGGTTACCCCTAGCACTTTGGCATTCAGGGATGGGTTGATAGTGGTGCTATTGATCCTGACTGAGAAATGGTTTTGGATAGGTTGAGTTTTAGGAAGTGGTGTGACATCCAGTCTGATTTGTCTCTGATATGTCTGTTAGTAAATCGTTAATACGTGAGGGAATTGAGGTGGTGAGCTGAGGAGTAGAGAGGTAGATTTGTGTGTCATCAGCATAGACATGGTATTGGAAACCATGGGAAGCTATCAGCTGACCCAAGGAAGAAGTGTAGATCGAGATTAGGAGAGGTCCAAGGACAGAACCTTGGGGGACCCCGACAGTGAGAGGAGTAGGAGAGGAGAAAGTATAGTTGTAAGTGACACTGAAGGTGCGGTGAGATAGGTAAGATTTGAACCAACGGAGAGTACAGTCACCAAGACCAAGTAAATAGAGTTTTTTTGAGGAGGAGGGGGTGGCCAACTGTGTCAAAGGCAGCACAGAGGTCCTAGAGCAAGAGTACGGAATAGTGACCATTGGTTTTCGCGGTTAGTAAGTCGTTTGTGAGTTTTAGGAGAGCAGTTTCTGTGGAGTGTTGTGGGTGAAATCCAGACTGAAGGGGAACGAGAAGGTTATTCTCAATAAGGTGGCAGCTCAGCTGGTTGTAGACTAGACATTCAAGGAGTTTGGAGGCAAAAGGGAGTAAGCAGATGGGTCTTAGGTTGCTAAGATTGCTGGGGTTCAGTGAGGCCTTTTTAAGTATGGGGGCGACTAGCACATGTTTTAGAGAGTTGGGGAAGATGCCAGTAGAAAGGGAGAGACTGACGATACGAGTTAAAGAGTGAAGAATAGAGCCAGAGGATGACCGAAGTATTTGCAAGGGAACAGGGTCCAGGGGGCAGGTGGTTAGGTAGGCTTTAGAAACGTTTACCAACCTCCTCTATAGTAGCTGGGTTAACCAAGGGAAGTATAGATTGTGCAGGTAGACAAGGAGTGTAGGGTGAGGGAGATATCTGTACAGTAGAGATCTCGTCACTAATTGTATCAATCTTATTTTTGAAGTGATTAGCGATCTCCTGGGCAGTGAGTGAGTTAGCGGCTGGAGGTAAAGGATGAAGTAGAGTTAAATGGAGAAAAGAGTTGATGGGGATTGCGTGAGAGGGTGTTAATGAGAGTGATAAAATAGGTCTGTTTGGCAGTGTGGAGACAGGAATTGTATTTTTGAAAGGCAGATTTATATTGATTGAAGTCTTGCTGGGGCTTAGTCGTATGCCATAAACGCTCAAGAGCATGGCTACATTTTTTGAGGCATCTGGTATTGTCTTTTTGCCAGGGCTGTAGCGGTTAGGGCCTAGGTCTGTGTGTAGTGAGGGGGGCCAATGTGTCCACAGTGGATGACAGTGAACTGTTGTAGACAGAAGTGGCCAGGTTGGGACAGGACAGGGCTGAGATTTTGTCATAGAGACAATCTGTTGCCGAAAAAAAGAAGAGAAGGGTTAAGATAACGAAGGTTTCTACCGGTAACTGGTAGTTGGAAGCCAAGGAGAGAGTGAGGCTAATAACGGAGTGATCGGAGATCGGAAAAAAGTTGGTGAGGTTGCAAAGAGTGCTGTCAGGAATGGACTTGCCAATAGTGGTGGGACTCACCTGCCTTGTGGGCTGCAGTACCAGGGCTGGCCAGCGGGTGCTCTCAACAACCAGAGGTTCACTTCGGCAATTAGCCATCACCTGGGGCTGATTGCAGGTGGTGTATTTAAGGGATGGCCAGACCTGCAGTCTGTGCCTTGGTGTGTGTTTTTCCATGGGCCCCTGTATCTTGTAACCTGCATTCCTGTTCCTGTTTCTGCCTGACTTGTTGCCGACCCTGCCTAATCCTGACTTCTGCTGACTTCTCCTGTTTGATCCCTGGCTTGTGACCCTGACCATTCTCTGCCTGACCCCCTGTACCTACCTGTCCGTTAGTTGCTGTACCCGGCTCGTGACCTGACTACTCTCCGCCTGCTCCTCCTGTACCTACCTGCCCGATAGTTATCGACACGGCCTGCCTGGCTACGTTGTGCTCTATATGTGTATGTACCTGTGTATCTATATCAGTTTAGGTTTGGGTTTGTTTTACCTTGTTGTATGAATTTGTGTTAGCTTGGTGTTTGGTGCACTGCGTTTATATTTGTATTGTTAGTCTTAATAAATTGTCTTATTTATACCATATCTGAAGCCTGCGTTTCCCTGTGTCAGTCCACACACTTCTGGTCACACCCGCATCCCTGACAAGTGCATAGGTAGGAGAATACAAGGTTGAGGCAGTTCCCATTAGAGTGAGTAGAAGCATGTGTCCATTGTTTTAGTCAATAGAAGTGGTTAGGCTCAGAAGTTTAGAGGCAGCAGGAGTTTTAAGATAAGCAGGGATGTTTAAGTCACCAAGAATGATTGTGGGAATTTGAGAAGAGAAAAAGTAAGGCAGCCAGGCAGAGAAGTCAACAAGGAAGCGTGATACCGGTTCAGGAGGCTGATAGATCACAGCAATTCTTAAAGAAATTGGAGAGAATAGACGTATACAGTGAACTTCAAATGAGGAGAGGGAGGTCCTGAAAAGTGCTTTGAGGGGATAGGAGGATTCCAACTCCACCTCCTTTCCATCCACTAGACCTGTAAGAGTGAGTCCAGAGGAGACCACCATGGGAAAGGGCAGCAGGAGAGGGAAAGTCAGATTCATGAAGCCAGGTTTCTGTAGTTGAAGGAAAACCGAGGGCTGGGCCCACAGATTCAGAGGGTACACGATGCCACAATTACGTTTACTGAAGAGTTATAGTGATCATGTAGTTGAGCATACGTAAACAGAATGATAACAGCGCATAACCATACAGTAAGAATAATACTGTCTAACACTAACCCCGTACTTGCGGACTTTTCCCCAATGTCCAGAAAGCAGCCTGGCTGCGCCTGAATGTTCCTGAGCAAGATATAACGTTGGGGTGCACCCTAAGTATTGCGCAATACTATTTGTAATCCAAAGGAAAGTGGAGTATGTCTCTTGTAACTTTCTGGTATATATAAAATGTCACTGACCACGTGTGGTGCGATGTGCTGCGGCAAAGCCGCACTTACGGTTCCCTGCCAGGCTCTTGGTGTTTTCTCCTGACCCACTCCGGAACCAGACCACACAGTCACTTGTTTCCTGGCCTCGTTGTGGATCTTCCTTAGGTGTCCTTGCCAGATTCCACTGTGAGCCGTAAATCCTCTTCCAGGCCCCACACAGATTCTCCAGACGTCCTCAGCATCCAAAAGCCAGACCCAGACTCCACTTCCTCCTCAGAGTTTGTGATGCAGTAAGTCATTTCTTAATTGCAGCCTCAAACCTGCATTTACAGTTCACTATGACCCTTCTGAGGGTCCTACTCGGCCCCTAAATTAGTATTCATGAAACTTTATAGGGTAAATAAGCATTTATCTTGTCTTAGCAAAAGTCACTACAAAATCGATTCTTGTACTTTGCTGCCATCTACTGACCAAAGAGCATATTACAGGCACAATATAGTTTAACATTAGATGTCAGTATTCATCCATGCGTCACACCCTTACATAGTTGCAAGTAGGTTAAAGGAGTTAGTGATTCAAAGGTCATGGACAGAAGTGAGTTTGTTACAGACAGAGCAGACATTCCAAAGGGCACAGGAAAAGGGGAGGCTGGTTCTAGAAAGAAGAGGAATAGTAACCAGATTGTGTGGATTGCGGCCGCAGTTCGAGGATAAGGTGTGTTGGTCAAATGAGAAAGATGGTGGCCCAGGATTTGGGAAATGTCTCCCAGATGTTAGGAGATGCAGAAGGGTGAGAGAGGTAATATGGGAGTGTGACTTATATGGAGGGACAGGTCCCAGTGTCCTGGAGGTTTTATTAGGATGTGAGTTCAGAATTAGCAGGAGTTGATGAGTACAGTAATAAGGTGAAGGTAGGAGTGAGGGTGATATATATGAGTTGTGGGGTGGAGAAGAGGGGTGTAGGAGAGAGAGTTTGAAGAGAGAGGATACAACTGTGAGAAGGAGGAGTAGGGAGTGCATGTTACAGAGTGGTGAGATGAAGAAGCAGACTGGGTAAGAGATGAAAGAGTGGAAGAGGAAACAGGTCACCTGTAGTCTGTTTAGTATTTGAAGTCGTCTGCTGTGGTTTTGCTGAAGTGCAGAGCCAAAGTGCAATGCTCAATACTTAATCCAAGATGATAGTTGCCAATGCTACCCATGGCTGTGCTGCCTCTGGCTGTGCCTCCCCTAAGGAAGGTCTAAATTTTTACTGAGTTGGGTGGGGGTATTGCCAATTAATCAATGAGGAATGCATAGGAGAGACACATGGCTAGCAGGGCAAATTTCTCACACCAAAGGAGGACAAAAAGACTGCAGGAGGGCAGAGTTGTAAAGATTAGGATCAACTCATAAATTTGGGTAAGACAATAAGAGCAAAATAAACACCACAGTAATATGGACAGAGTTAGAGCTCGTTCACACTTGACTTATCTCTAACTCTTGCCAAACGCTCCTATAGTGTTTGACAGGCATTTGGGAAGCGTTTTTGAGGCATTTACCAAGCATTAAAACCGCACCACAAACACCTATAATGAAGTTTAATGGTATTAATGCTCCACAAACGCCCAGGCGTTTGAGGAGCGTCACCATAGACTTGAATGGGAGTACCATATAGCAGTGCAGGGTGAATTCGCATTCATACATGGCATGGGCGATAGTACAGATGGATATTGCTTGCAGACATTTACCATATTGCAGTGCAGGGTGAATTCGCATTCATACATGGCATGGGCGATGATACTTCTATTTTGCTCCTGACTAAAAATAAGCAGTGGCTGTAGGGCCAGTTATTGGGGAGGGTGGGGAAATAACAGGGATTGTCAGTGTTTCAGTGTTAAAACCCTGCAAAAGGATTGTGGTGCAGAATTCCAATGGGTTACATTTAAGAAGACTTAATTGGGAGAATCCTGTCATTTCCAGTTGCTTTATGATGTTGAGTGAGTGTGCCCTGATCTCCCAACCTACAGTCAGTTGGGCAGGTTAGAAGTCCCAGTTGTTAAGTCTTTACCTGCTCAAATATTACTTTATCCTGTGAATTGTTGAACACATTTAAGTGCTTTCCAATTCGTCCATCACTACTCCCTAGACCAGTGGTCTCCAAACTGCTGCTCGAGGGCCATATCCAGTCCTTTACTTGCCTTTATCTAGCCCTTTGGACTTCCAAATTATTATGCAAATGATATTTTTCTCATTTACCTAAATAATTGATGTAAATAACAGTCGGCATAATTCTCATGTTATCAACTATTAAGAGTACAATTCAAATTTGATTGAACAAACCTCCTAATGATAACAGGATTTTTTTGAAACCTAAAACACTTACAATGCGCTGTTCCAAATTATTCCGCACAGTAAGTTTCAAAACACTTTATAGGTTGTAAAGAACTGAAAATTGTAGTTTCTTGTGTTTGCAGCATATTTACTGAAATCAAAAGCTATTTCAATCAAACTTTTAACAACATTTTAACAGGTCACGTTACATTTTAACATGGGACCCTTTATTTGATAGCAGCTTTACAAGTCTTGCATCCATTGAACTTGTGAGTTTTTGGACAGTTTCTGCTTGAATTTGTTTGCAAGATGTCAGAATAGCCTCCCAGAGCTACTGTTTGGATGTAAACTGCCTCCCACCCTCATAGATCTTTTGCTTGAGGATGCTCCAAAGGTTCTCTTTTACAAAAAGCTTTATTGAAAAATAAGCAAAGATGAACAGACAATCGTAACAAAAATTCAATGACCAACATTTACATAGTACAATAAATGAAGGGAAGCTGGTGCAAGGCATGCATCAATAAAGGCAAAATCGGAAAAGTTTACATAGGTGCCCGGAGGGAGGGGATGGGGAGGGAGGTTGGGAGAGAACGGGCAACAGACCTTTGTGGGCAATGATAATGTAAACTCCAAAGGGAAGTATTGCTATATCAACATTATAATAAACAGGAAAGGCCCGAGAAAAGGCCGCATCAAAAAACAGCACATATTCATGACCTAGAATTTAAAAAGAAATCTAGATTGCATAAATAGCCTTACGAATGCAGCGTAGAGAACAGGAGGTACAATCCGTAAATTATGTTTAAGAGCAGAGTAAACAGAAGAGTAGAAAAAGACAAATAGTAGAGAGACATGGACAACACACACAGACACACCACAAAAAAAAAAAAAAAAAAAAAAAAAAAAAAGGGGGGAGAGGGAGGGGCCCCGGGGGGATCACAGCAGAATCCATCCTCATATCGATAGAAGGGACTGGTCGAATCTCGAGGGCTGGGCTACGTCCAGCCAGGAACGCCATATCTGCAGAAATTTTGTATGGGTATCCAATAATATGGCCGTCAGTTTTTCATTGACCATTATGAAGTTCATCCGGTTTTTGACAGCCTCAAAGCTAAGAACAGGAGTCTTCCAAGCCCTCGCAATCGTCAACTTAGTTGCCATAAATAAATGTGATGCCAGTTGCCGTTCAGAGCGGAGAAGGCCCTCTGGTGGTTTAAATAGAAGCGCTTCATATGGATTACGCTTAATGTCTGTATGAAGAATAGTGCGGAGGAGGGCATACACCCTAATCCACAACCTGCTTACCTTAGGACAAGTCCACCAGATATGTGCCATGGTACCTAATTGCTGACATCCCCGAAAACAAACCGGGGAATAGGTAGGAATAAAACTAGCTAGACGGGCAGGCGTATAATACCATCGGTATAGAATTTTGTAGGCATTCTCAAGAATAATAACATTCCTGGAACACTTAGATAATGTTTGGGTCATGAGCTGCCAGTCTTGTTGATCCAGGGTTCCCCCTAATTCCGACTGCCAACGCTGATGGTAGGAACGAACCGGAGGGGTTCTATATGACATAATGGAAGAATAAATCAGGGAGATCAGACCTGGAGCATGAGGTCTATGTCTACACTGGCTTTCAAAAGGGGATAAACGGTAAGGTCCTGGATGCGTACGTATTAGAGTATGAATAAAGTGACGAAGTTGAAGATAACCAAAATGTTCTCGGAGGGGAATGTTATAAGAAGAACGCAAAGTGTCAAAGGTAATTATTCTGGTGGGGGATAGGAGTGAATGAATATCATAAAAACCATGTGTCTGCCACCAGACAAACTGTCTAGGGTTATCCTTACCCGGAGGGAATAATGGGTTATGCAATAGACGTAGCAGAGGCAGATGAGGAGAGATAAGGCCAGCGGAGTATTTTATAGAATCCCAAAGACGAAGCGAAAGTGTCAGCGTTGGGCTAAGATTAGATGGACGCTGAGCATTAGGGAGCCAGGGCAAGGAGGGGAGCGGTATCGGGTGAGAGTCCATCATATCTACTACAGCCCACAGGGGGAAATGGTGAGAAGCATGAATATGAGCTAAAGGGGCAATGTTAGCCGACAAATAATAGGACTGGAGATTTGGAACAGATAACCCGCCCGCATTCCGCCGCGCAAATAAAATGTGCTTGCTAATTCTAGGTCGAGAGGAGCCCCAAATAAAGGACAAAAGTTTTCGCTGATGTATACGCAATATATGCGAAGGTACTGAAACTGGCAGAACACGAAATAGGTGTAATAGTTTAGGAAGGTAGGTCATACGGATTGCATTAATTCTGCCAAACCATGATAACGGGAAATGGGACCAAGAGGACAAAAGCTCAGTCAACTCATGAAAAACAGTGGGAAAGTTAGCCTGATACAGTCCATCATATGTCGGGGTAAGCTTAATTCCTAGATATGGTAAGGCCGAAAGCCATTGGAAGGGGAACGTTTGCTTCAAAGTAGTCAGAAGTGATGGTGGGAGGGTAACTGACATAGCTCTTGATTTAGCTGGATTGACGTGTAAACCTGAGAGGGTGGCAAAAGAATCAAGAACTGCTAGTAAATTAGGCAAAGTAATCCCCGGATTCGAGATTGACAATAATATGTCATCCGCAAACAACGATAATTTATGTTGGGAGCCCGCCACATCGATTCCCTTAATATCAGGATGTACACGGATTGCTTCTGCCAACGGTTCCAGGGCTAAGATAAAAAGTAAAGGGGAAAGCGGGCAGCCCTGCCTAGTACCTCTAGCAACCGAGAACGTAGAAGACTCAAATCCGTAGTATCTAAGCTTCGCTTGAGGGGATGTATATAGTGAAGAGATCCATCGCAAGAAGGAAGGACCGAAGCCAAAACGATGGAGGACCGACAGGAGATACGGCCAGGATAAAGTGTCAAAAGCCTTGTTGATGTCCAAGGATAAGAGCATCATATCGATTTTACGAGTATGGGCCAAATGTTGCAATTGTAAAATACGTCTAATGGCATCTCCGGCCTGCCTATGGGGAACAAATCCCACCTGATCCTTTTTAATCAGACGAGAAAGGAAGGAATTCAATCGAGTAGCCAAAATCTTAGTAAGAATCTTCATATCGATATTGGTAAGAGAGATAGGCCTATAATTAGCCCAGGAAGAATGATCTCGGTCCGGTTTAGGGATCATAACTACATTAGCAGTTAAAGAGTCCGGGGAAAAATTTGAACCTCCCTTCACCGCATTAAACATAGCGGCAAGGTGGGGAGCGAGCACATCAGCCAATTTCTTATAATATAGTGCCGTGTATCCATCAGGACCTGGGCGTTTGCCTGTTTTCAGTTCCGCTATACATTGCAAAACTTCAGATACTTGGATATTGCGATCCATCAGATCCTTATGGGCCGGTGTTAAAGTAGGTAATGACAAACTAGATAAGAAGTCAGAAATAGACTGAGGGTCAGCCCGGGTGGGATCAGAGTAAAGTTTAGCTAGTCTGTGCCGGAACTCCTCTAAAACCGTTACTGGGTTGCTCGTAAGGGTATTGTGACGAGTACGTAAAGATATCGGTTTAGGGTGTTGCGCAAAAGAACGCAATCTACGGGCCAACATAGAGTCTGGTTTGTTAGCTTTGCAATACCACTTCTGGCGAGTCCAACGTAAGGAGCGCTCAGCCTCATCTGTTAAACACAGATCCAACTCCAAAGGTTCTCAATAGGATTGAGGTCAGGGGAGGATGGAGGCCACACCATGACTTTCTCTCCTTTTATCCCCATAGCAGCCATTGATGCAGAGGTATTCTTTGCAGCATGAGATGGTGCATTGTCATGCATGAAGATGATTTTATTACGGAAAGCATAGTTCTTCCTTCTGTACCAGGGAAGAAAGTGGTCAGTCATAAACTCCACATACTTTGCAGAGGTCATTTTTACACCTTCGGGGACCCTAAAGGCGCCGACTAGCTCTGTTCCCATGATTCCGGCCCAAAACATGACTCCACCACCGCCTTGCTGACGTCGCAGCCTTGTTGGAACAGGGTGGCCGTCCACCAACCATCCACTACTCCATCCATTTGGACCATCCAGGGTTGCACGACACTCATCAGTGAACAGGACTGTTTGAAAATTAGTCTTCATGCATTTTTCTGCCCAATGCAGCTGTTTCTGCTTGTGAGCATTGGTTAGTGGTGGCCGAATAGAAGGTTTATGCACAGTTGCAAGACTCTGGAGGACTCTACACCTTGTTGTCCGTGGGACTCCAGAGGCACAAGCAGCTTCAAATATCTGTTTGCTGCTATGTAATGGTATTTTAGCAGCTGCTCTCTTGATCCGATGCATGGATCTGGCAGAAATCTTCCTCAATGTGCCTTTATCTGCACGAACCCGTCTGTGCTCTGAATCAGCCACAAATCTCTTAATAGTGCGATGATCACGCTTAAGTTTTCGTGAAATATCGAATGTTTTGATACCTTGTCCAAGGCATTGAACTATTTCACTCTTTTTGGCAGCAGAGAGATCCTTTTTCTTCCCCATATTGCTTGAAAACGGTGCTCTGCTTAATAATGTGGAACGCCCTCCTTCAGTAGTGTTTCCTTAAATTGGGCTCACCTGCTAATCTAATTATCACAGGTGTCCGAGATTGTGTTCAGTGATCAAAAGAGCCCTGACACACAATGCCATCCATGAGTTAAACTGAAAAACAAAATATTTAATCTTTGTGACACTTAAATAGAATTTGCATAATAATTTGGAACAGGGTGTATTCCTCCCTCTGACCAACAATGAGGTATTATTCCTCCCATCAGTGATGGACTATTCCTTTCACTGACACCAGCTATGTTTTTTGTGTTAAGTGTTAAGCTAAGTGTTTTTTTTTTTTGTTTTTTTTTTTTAGATTCCTGGAAGTTTGCAGGAATGGTCAGTGATAAGCTGGTGGTTACTCGGCAGGGAAGAGACCCAGACAGACACAGGTGGATATACCGTATTTTTTGCTCCATAAGATGCACCTAGGTTTTAGAGGAGGAAAACAAGAAAAAAAATATTTTGACCCAATGGACTGCAGACATAATACAGGAGATGACCAGAGACTGCGGACATACTACAGGAGATGACCAGAGACTGCGGACATAGTACAGGAGATGACCAGAGACTGCGGACAAACTACAGGAGATGACCAGAGACTGCAGACACAGTACAGGAGATGACCAGAGACTGCGAACACAGTAGAGGGGATGAGCAGAGACTGCGGTCACAGTACAGGGGATGAGCAGAGACTGCGGTCACAGTACAGGGGATGAGCAGAGACTGCGGTCACAGTACAGGGGATGAGCAGAGACTGCGGTCACAGTACAGGGGATGAGCAGAGACTGCGGTCACAGTACAGGGGATGAGCAGAGACTGCGGTCACAGTACAGGGGATGAGCAGAGACTGCGGTCACAGTACAGGGGATGAGCAAAGACTGCTGACACAGTACAGGGGATGAGCAGAGACTGGTGACACAGTACAGGGGATGAGCAGAGACTGCGGACCTTTGGGGAGGGAGGGGTAGCAGGTACCCACTCCCACTTGCACTGAGTTGTCCTCCCTCCCCGTCTTCTGGGACACTGACAGGTCCCAGAAGACTGCTGGACCACTCACAGAGAGCAACACTTCTCATGCATGCGCAGTGGGCACCCGGCTGTCACAGCCTGGTGCCCACACTAAAGATGCCGGTGCTGGGAGAGAAGACTGTAGAGCTCTGGACCGAGGAACAGGTAAGGGCTCTGCTGCAGAGAAGAGCCGAGTGGCCGGCCAGGTATTCTGACACGGCGGCAGCAGGAATACCAGACCGGCTGCTCCATATTCGCTCCATAAGATGCACAGACATTTTTCTCCATTTTTTTTTTTTGGGGGGGTAATGCATCTTATGGAGCAAAAAATACGGTATATCAAATGTCTTTTTCCAGCCAATTGCTTTTCCGGGGGGTTTCACATTGTTTCTAATATATGGGTAAATTTAAGAGCTGTTTTGAAAGATGGATGGGTCCCTATTCAACTGTGCATTTCCTAGCCCCGTGGAAGACCACGCTTTTAGGATGGTCTAATATTTAATAAAATACAGCCTGTGAATTGCCCAGGGAGCAGCATTAACATTGTGGCTTGTAGTACATCCATAATTTTATACTAATAAGCTGTGTATTGGGTCTGTGCACAGGATGGGTCTCTCCATGGTGTTTGGGTGACAGGTTCTCTTTGATAAAATTCAACCTTCATTCTTCCTTGCAAAGTAAACGCATGAAGGTTAAATTAATCTGCACATTCAGGATAAAGCGACAGGTTCACCATAATGCCAACCTCCACAAATGCAAATACTTTCCTGGTTTTTGCTCCTCAGCCAATCTGTTCAGTTGGAAATGAAAGTAAAGCCCCGAAGGAGTGGTGTTTGTGAAGTCATGTTGGTGCTTGTTGAAGGGGGGGAATTGTTGGGAAAGGGTGAGGGATTACAGGAAACATTGATTTTCTCTTTTTTTAATCAACATACAGGATAAATTTAAAGTGATGTAAGGTTGTACTTTTTTTTAAGGCAAACCGCTCCAATCCTCTTCTTTTTTGTGTCATGTCCTCCTGCAGTCAATTCAATTTGTTCATTCTTCTTCTCTTTTCCAACAGATGGAGCGCAAGACTCCATGTCACTACCTGGGAACCATGAATGCTGTGCCCAGTGGGATGAAGCTCCATGACCTCAGAATCCCCATCCTCCTTCCCTCCTGATCACTGCAGTAAAAGTCGCCAACAGACTCATTCTATCCATCCATCCATCCATCCTGCATTGCTGCTCTGTGCACCTTCATGTACGTAGTCATGATTTCTGTGTGCAGTGTTTAATTTTATTAAATTTAGACCTTTCCCACTGGCTGCTGTAGTTTTTCTTCTAGTTTGTGGTGAACAAACAAAATGCTATTCGTGTTAGCTACAATAGACTTGCTCAGTATCTAAACCAGCGGTCACTAAATGGCGGACCACAGTCCGAGAACGGCCCCAAAATGCTCCCTTCTGGACCGCCAGCCTGCAATGACAGATCTGCCGCTGAGCAGGGCGGTCCTCACAGCAACATGACATCACGTGTGTGCGCCCCGCCCCTTGCAGCTCACTGTCTCTCCGGCTCCCTCTCCCTGCCTGTACACAAGCATTCTTCAGCAAGGATCCTGACACAGCTCCTGTCTGCCCTTAAGGTAGGGTGTAGTCTTACAGGGGCACTCTGATGGGCACATTTAATGTTAGAGTCATGCTGATGGGCACATTTAATGTTAAGGTGCACTGTGATGGACACAACATAGAATGTGCCCATCAGAGTGCCCCTTACTATAAATGTGCCCATCAGAGTGTCCCTTAATATAAATGTACCCATCAGAGTGCCCCTTACTATAAATGTGCCCATCAGAGTGCCCCTTACTATAAATGTGCCCATCAGAGTGCCCCTTACTATAAATGTGCCCATCAGAGTGCCCTTATTTTATGTTAAGGGTGCACTCTGATGGCCCCATGTTATGTTAAGGGGGCACTCTGATGGCCCCATGTTATGTTAAGGGGGCACTCTGACGGCCCCATGTTATGTTAAGGGGGCACTCTGACGGGCACATACTGTGGAAAGGGGCACTCTGATGGGGAATATGATTTAAAGGGGTACTCTGAGTGAAAGGGGGCACTCTGATGGGAATACCTGATGTAAGGTGGCACTGTGATGGGGACACCTGTTGTAAAGGGGGCACTCTGATGGGCACACCTGATGTGATGGGAATACATGATGTAAAGTTGCACTCTGATGGCGACACTTAGTGTAAGGGGGTGCACTGATGGGCACACTCTATTTGGACCTCGGCCAGAAGAAAATTTTAGTAACCGGACTTCTTGAATTTTAATTCAATACCCCTGATCTAAAAAACTGTTATTGATCATCCTAAATTGGTGTAGTGATTCCTCCTGGCTAGAAAAGGAAAAACCTCCAGCACAGAGGTGGGCTGATATTACCCCAGGGTGGATCCATGGCCGCAGTGGAGAGTTACAGTGATGAAGGGCACCTAGCACTTTAGTATTTTATAGTATTCTGCTCTGGCTCATAAGAGAGAGAGGATTAGGGATTGAGATACCTCCAGCAACATGGGTTCAAAACGTCATCACACTCTCTGAGGGCAGACTCCAATCTTCCTCCAACAGGACTTCTTTTCCTGGCTCTCCAGCTTGGGTACTGTATGCTCCTTGACCTGGCAAGGCAGCTTGAGGATTTTCCTTGTGGTTTACCAAGACTGACATAAATATCTATAATCTAGTATTGCTGCAGCTCCCTTGTTTATTGCCCTAAGCGTCAGTGATTCCTAGTAGCAGCAGCCAGGAACACCAACACTGAGTTTAGGGGAGAGCCAAGTAAAAGACTATTGATCAACCTGGCAGAACTAAATTTACTAGTCACCTCTGTTTATGGCAGGGTGGCTACACTGGGCAAGTTGAAATGAGCAGATCGGTTATCAGGAAAAAACACATAAATACATTTTTAAAAAAAAGGTGAAATTATTCTTTAACTCTGTTTTGCAGATAAAAAAATGTGCATTTATTATTTATTTTTTTACTTGGAGCCTAGAAAGCATTGCACCCACAATTAGCAGATACAGGTGCCATGCAGGACTCCTGTAGACCTGTCAGTGTATCTGTGTGCTCCTACCTCATACAGGCAAGATGATACACACTGACAGACAGGAAGAGACAAAGAACTACCACAGTGCTCAACAGCTCCGTGGTAGTTCATTGAGAACTACAAGCCAACAGCCGCAAAGGCTATCCTGACTTGTAGTTTTCCATTCACTGAAATCTGTAAATGAATGATGCGACCGAGCAGGAGGAGCCCCACATGGTTACATTTAAAAAAAAAAAAAAAATAGTAACCGCTATCAGGGGAAAGATCTGCTCGCTGTGACTAGATGCAGCAGAGCGGGCCCCGGGAACATGTTGCATGTTCCCAAAGATTAACTTATCCTTTAACTTTGAGTTAAACCTGCATGCCAGAGATGGAGGCAGCTGATGTGATGTGCAACTCGCCATCCTTACTGGAGCTGTTGTATTCTCAGCCTTACTTTTGGCGTTTTTATGTGGCTGACCAGTAAAGGGGGGGGGGGGGGTAGGATGAAACCCAAGCTTTCCCATGCAATTATTTTGCAGGTAAAACAAATGTGCATTCATTCATTTATTTATTTGTTTTGGTGCATGTAAAACATTGCACCCCGTGATCAGCAGATCGCTGGTGCAATGACAGGCTCCTGCAGGTTGTCATTGTATCTGTCTGCTCGTTCCTCATATGGACAGGCAGTTACACGATGACAGGAAGACTCAATGAACTGCCTAGAGCACTCACTAGCACCCTGGTAGTTCAAGAACTGCAAGCCGTCAGACGCAAAGACTGTTGATACTTGTAGTTCATTAATTTACATTCTGACCACACGGCTGCATTCTTTTCAAATTGTGACAGCTAGCGCTGAGAGAAGATCCCTGGCCCGCTGTCACAGGTGGGGGGGGGGGGGGAATTTGTGACCCTAAAGTGTGTGGAACTTGTAACAAACCTTTAAGTTGCATGAAACCTTTCCTGCCAATATGTCTGGACCTGATTGGCATATTGCCTCTTTATTGTATGCTCTGTATAAGAAGTGCCAATATACTGGATGTGCTATACTCAGATTTGGGCAAGAAGAGGAGATTACTGTATAAATCTGCTTTATGGGTCAGTCCACCTAAAATGGATATTTTAATTATGGGTGGTGATTAGTAAATGGAGACCCCTCATATCTTAGGAATTCACAGTCTTCTCCATAAAATTCTTGGCTATGATAATGCACTAAAAGTGCCTCACAGTTTCTACCACTGTGCCGTGTGTTGCTGTTGGGCTTTGCTGACTGGACCCCCACCCATATCTTTGGGTTCCTTAAAGTGATATTAAAGGCAGATTAAGAAAAATAAATGTGTCATACTTACCTGCTCTGTGCATTGGTTTTGCACACAACATAAATATTAAATATTGGATGAAGCGCTCTGCTATAATAGTACTATACACAAAACCAAAATATTGTACAAATATATATAAAACAAAAAAAGAAAGTGACTAGTGCTTAATAAATATTATATGTGTAAACACAATAAAAATATATAATTCATATAAAACCAGTCTGCCCCCAAGTGGCTAAAAACTGGTTAAACATGTGCACACACGACTTAAATAAGGGTGACCAAGTGCTTACTTACATATATAATGTCTTAATAAATATAATAAAAAATCACAGTGAATAATCTCAAAAAGTGCCAAGTGTTAAAATGCAATCAATATACATCTAATATCATCATGTGCAAAATCATGCTATCATTCTTCTGTGAAAATTAAGATATAAATAGGTGCTTCTTCATCAAAATTGTGCTCAGACCAAGGTGTCACTCCAGTGCATCAATCCTAAATATCCAGAGTGCCTCCTCACCTCCAACATTCGACCCCTAGAGGTCACAGATCATTTATTTAAATGATGTTCCAGACCGACACCAGGATATATCTTGTCCCCACGACTCAAAATCTTATTATATAAGATGACTCAGCCATATATCCATGGACCATGGAAGATTAAGCAAAAAGAGAGATCTCCATTGCGCAATATGTAACGATTATTAAATATAAAGACCAGACGAATAACTCACATGCTCCTAGTAGTTAACAAGCGGTTCCCCCATATCCTATGGGAGTAATAGGAAATCACGTTTGGCAAAAACCGGAAGTGCGTCACCGGAAACACGTCACCGAGCTCCACCCGGAAATGACGGAATATGAGGGCACTCGAGCAGGCTCACTCCTGAGCTGCTGCTGTGTGCGACCATTTACACACAGCATGGCTTGGCTCCATTCCTGGAATGAGGGGGGGCTCAGGGAAGTGGGGGCTGCTGTACACAAGTCTGTTTTTAACTTCATGTATTCAAGATAAAAAACGTTGAGCCTTTACAACCACTTTAACCACTTGCCCTCCAGAGGATCCCCCCACTCCTGACCAGGCCCTGTTTTGCGATATGGCGCAGTGTTAATTTAACTGACAATTGTGCAGTCATGCAACGCTGCACCCAAATGAAATTTGTCCTTTTCCCACAAATAGAGCTTTCTTTCTGTGGTATTTGATCGCTTGTGCGTTTTTTATTTTTTGAAAAAAAACCAATATTTTTAACGTTTTGCTTTTAAACATGTCTCCTCTTCTTCCTTCTCCTTTTCTTCTTCTTTTTCTTTTCTTCCTCTTTCTTCCTCTTCTTCTTTTTCTTTTCTTCCTCTTTCTTCTTCTTTTTCTTTTCTTCCTCTTTCTTCCTCTTCTTCTTTTTCTTTTCTTCCTCTTTCTTCTTCTTTTTCTTTTCTTCCTCTTTCTTCTTCTTTTTCTTTTCCTCCTTCTTTTTTTCCTCTTTCTTCTTCTTTTTCTTTTTTTTTTCTTTCGTCTTTTCCTCTTCTTTCTTCTTTTCCTCTTCTTTCTTCTTTTCCTCTTCTTTCTTCTTTTCCTCTTCTTTCTTCTTTTCCTCTTTGCTTCTTTCTTCTTTTCCTCTGCTTTCTTCTTTTCTTTCTTCTTTTCATCTTCTACTTTTCTTGATTCTTTTCCTCTTCTTCTTTTCCTCTTCTTTTCTTCTTTTTTTTCTTTTCCTCTTCTTTTTTTTCTTCTTTTCCTCTTCTTTTTTTTCTTCTTTTCCTCTTCTTTTCTTTCTTCTTTTCCTCTTCTTTTCTTTCTTCTTTTCCTCTTCTTTTTTGTCTTCTTTCCTCTTCTTTTCTGTCTTCTTTTCCTCTTCTTTTCTGTCTTCTTTTCCTCCTTCTTTTCCTCTTCTTTTCCTCTTCTTTCTTCTTTTCTTTCTTCTTTTCCTCTTCTTTTCTGTCTTCTTTTACTCCTTCTTTTCCTCTTCTTTTCTTCTTCTTTTCCTCTTCTTTTTTGTCTTCTTTTCCTCTTCTTTTCTTTCTTCTTTTCCTCCTTCTTTTCCTCTTCTTTCTTCTTTTCCTCTTCTTTTCTGTCTTCTTTTACTCCTTATTTTCCTCTTCTTTCTTCTTCTTTTCCTCTTCTTTTTTGTCTTCTTTTCCTCTTCTTTTCTTTCTTCTTTTCCTCCTTCTTTTCCTCTTCTTTCTTCTTTTCCTCTTCTTTTCTGTCTTCTTTTACTCCTTCTTTTCCTCTTCTTTTCTGTCTTCTTTTACTCCTTCTTTTCCTCTTCTTTCTTCTTCTTTTCCTCTTCTTTTTTGTCTTCTTTTCCTCTTCTTTCTTCTTTTCCTCTTCTTTTCTTTCTTCTTTTCTTCTGCTTTCTTCTTTTCCGTTGCTTTCTTCTTTCCTTTCTTCTATTCCTTCTCTTTCTTCTTTTCCTCTTCTTTTCTTCTTTCTTTTCTTCTTCTTTTCCTCTTCTTTTCTTTCTTCTTTTCCTCTTCTTTTCTTTCTTCTTTTGCTCTTCTTTCTTCTTTTCTTTCTTCCTTCTTCTTTTCCTTCTCTTTCTTCTTTTCCTCTTCTTTTCTTGCTTCTTTTCCTCTTCTTTCTTCTTTTCTTTCTTTTTCTTCTTTTCTTTCTCTTTCTTCTTTTCTTTCTTCTATTCCTTCTCTTTCCTATTTTCCTTTTCTTTTCTTTCTTCTTTTCCTTTTCTTTTCTTTCTTCTTTTCCTTTTCTTTTCTTTCTTCTTTTCCTCTTCTTTTCTTTCTTCTTTTCCTCTTCTTTTCTTTCTTCTTTTCCTCTTCTTTTCTTTCTTCTTTTCCTCTTCTTTTCTTCTTCTTTTCCTCTTTTCTTCTTCTTTTCCTCTTCTTTCTTCTTTTATTTCTTCTTTCTTCTTTTCTTTCTCTTTCTTCTCTTTCTTCTTTTCCTCTTCTTTTCTTCTTTTCCTCTTCTTTTTATTCTTCTTTTTCTCTTCTTTTCTTTCTTCTTTTCCTCTTCTTTTCTTTCTTCTTTTCCTCTTCTTTTCTTTCTTCTTTTCCTCTTCATTTCTTTCTTCTATTCCTTCTCTTTCTTCTTTTCCCTTTCTTCTTTTCTTCTTTTTTTTCTTCTTTTCCTCTTCTTTTCTTGCTTCTTTTCCTCTTCTTTTCTTGCTTCTTTTCCTCTTCTTTTCTTGCTTCTTTTCCCCTTCTTTTCTTTCTTCTTTTCCTCTTCTTTCTTCTTTTCTTTCTTCCTTCTTCTTTTCCTTTTCTTTTCTTGCTTCTTTTCCTCTTCTTTTCTGCTTCTTTTCCTCTTCTTTTCTGCTTCTTTTCTTCTTCTTTTCCTCTTCTTTCTTCTTCTTTTCCTCTTCTTTCCCTCTTCTTTCTTATTTTCCTCTTTCTTTTCTTTCTTCTTTTCCTCTTCTTTCTTCTTCTTTCTTCTTCTTTTCCTCCTTCTATTCCTTCTCTTTCTTCTTTTCCCCTTCTTCTTTTCCTCTTCGTTTCTTTCTTCTTTTCCTCTTCGTTTCTTTCTTCTTTTCCTCTTCGTTTCTTTCTTCTTTTCCTCTTCTTTCTTCTTTTCTTTCTTTCTTCCTTCTTCTTTTCCTTCTCTTTCTTCTTTTCCTCTTCCTTCTTTTCTTTCTTCTTTCTTCTTTCTTCTTTTCTTTCTCTTATTTTCTTTCTTCTATTCCTTCTCTTTCTTCTTTTCCTCTTCTTTCTTCTTTTCTTTCTTCTTTTCCTCTTTCTATTCCTTCTCTTTCTTCTTTTCCCCTTCTTCTTTTCCTCTTCGTTTCTTTCTTCTTTTCCTCTTCTTTCTTCTTTTCTTTCTTCCTTCTTCTTTTTCCTCTTCTCTTCTTGCTTCTTTTCCTCTTCTTTTCTTCTTCTTTTCCTCTTCTTTCTTCTTCCTCTTTCTTCTTTTCTTTCTCTTTCTTCTTTTCTTTCTCTTTCTTCTTTTCTTTCTCTTTCTTCTTTTCTTTCTCTTTCTTCTTTTCTTTCTCTTCTATTCCTTCTCTTTCTTCTTTTCCTCTTCTTTTCTTGCTTCTTTTCCTCTTCTTTTCTTTCTTCTTTTCCTCTTCTTTTCTTGCTTCTTTTCCTCTTCTTTTCTTGCTTCTTTTCCTCTTCTTTTCTTTCTTCTTTTCCTCTTCTTTTCTTTCTTCTTTTCCTCTTTTTTTCTTTCTTCTATTCCTTCTCTTTCTTCTTTTCTTTTCCTCTTCTTTTCTTTCTTCTATTCCTTCTCTTTCTTCTTTTCCTCTTCTTTTCTTCTTTCTTTTCTTCTTTTCTTTCTTCTTTTCCTCTTCTTTTCTTTCTTCTTTGCCTCTTCTTTTCTTTCTTCTTTTCCTTTTCTTTTCCTGTTCTTTTCTTTCTTCTTTTCCTCTTCTTTTCTTTCTTCTTTTCCTTTTCTTTTCCTCTTCTTTTCTTTCTTCTTTTCCTCTTCTTTTCTTTCTTCTTTTCCTTTTCTTCTTTTTCTTCTCTTCTTTTTCTTCTTTTCCTTCTCTTTCTTCTTTTCTTTCTTCTATTCCTTCTCTTTCTTCTTTTCCCTTTCTTCTTTTCTTCTTCTTTTCTTCTTTCTTTTTTTCTTCTTTTCCTCTTCTTTTCTTTCTTCTTTTCCTCTTCTTTTCTTTCTTCTTTTCCTCTTCTTTCTTCTTTTCTTTTTTCTTTCTTCTTTTTCTTCTTTTCCTTCTTTCTTCTTTTCTTTCTTCTATTCCTTTTCTTTCTTCTTTTTCTTCTTTTCCTTCTTTCTTCTTTTCTTTCTTCTATTCCTTCTCTTTCTTCTTTTCCCCTTCTTTTCCCCTTCTTTCTTTTCTTCTTCTTTTCCTCTTCTTTTCTTTCTTCTTTTCCTCTTCTTTTCTTTCTTACTTTCCTATTTTTTTTCTTCTTTTCCTCTTCTTCTTTTCCTCTTCTTTCTTCTTTTCCTCTTCTTTCTTCTTTTCCTTCTTCTATTCCTTCTCTTTCTTCTTTTTCTCTTCTTCTTTTCCTCTTCTTTTCTTTCTTCTTTTCCTCTTCTTTTCTTTCTTCTTTTCCTCTTCTTTTCTTTCTTCTTTTCCTTTTCTTTCTTCTTTTTCTTCTTTTCTTTCTTCTATTCCTTCTCTTTCTTCTTTTCTTTCTTCTATTCCTTCTCTTTCTTCTTTTTCCCCTTCTTCTTTTCCTCTTCTTTTCTTCTTCTTTTCCTCTTCTTTTCTCTCTTGTTTTCCTCTTCTTTTTTTCTTCTTTTCTGTCTTCTTTTCTTCTTCTTTTCTTTCTGCTTTTCCTCCTGCTTTTCCTCCTTCTTTTCCTCCTTCTTTTCCTCTTCTTTTCTTTCTTCTTTTCCTTTGCTTTCTTCTTTTCTTTCTTCTATTCCTTCTCTTTCTGCTTTTCCTCTTCTTTCTTTTCTTCTTCTTTTCCTCTTCTTTTCTTTCTTCCTTTCCTATTTTTTTCTTTCTTCTTTTCCTTTGCTTTTGTTCTTCTTTTCCTCTGCTTTCTTCTTTTCCTCTTCTTTCTTCTTTTCCTTCTTCTATTCCTTCTCTTTCTTCTTTTCCTCTTCTTCTTTTCCTCTTCTTTTCCTCTTCTTTTCTCTCTTGTTTTCCTCTTCTTTTTTTCTTCTTTTCTGTCTTCTTTTCTTCTGCTTTTCTTTCTGCTTTTCCTCCTTCTTTTCCTCTTCTTTCTTCTTCTTGTCCTCTTCTTTCTTCTTTTCTTTCTTCTATTCCTTCTCTTTCTTCTTTTCTTTCTTCTTTTCCTCTTCTTTTCTTTCTTCTTTTCCTCTTCTTTTCCTCTTCTTTCTTCTTTTCCTCTTCTTTTCTTTCTTCTTTTCCTCTTCTTTCTTCTTTTCTTTCTTCCTTCTTCTTTTCCTTTTCTTTTCTTGCTTCTTTTCCTCTTCTTTTCTTGCTTCTTTTCCTCTTCTTTTCTTTCTTCTTTTCCTCTTCTTTTCCTCTTCTTTCTTCTTTTCCTCTTCTTTTCTTTCTTCTTTTCCTCTTCTTTTCTTTCTTTTTTTCCTCTTCTCTTCTTCTTCTTTTCCTCTTCTTTCTTCTTTTTCTCCTTCTATTCCTTCTCTTTCTTCTTTTCCTCCTTCTATTCCTTCTCTTTCTTCTTGTCCTCTTCTTCTTTTCCTCTTCTTTTTTATTTCTTTTCTTTCTTCTTTTCCTCTTTTTTTCTTTTTTTCCTCTTCTTTTCTTTCTTCTTTTCCTCTTCTTTTCTTTCTTCTTTTCCTCTTCTTTCTTCTTCTTTGCCTCTTCTTTCTTCTTTTTCTCCTTCTTTTCTTTCTTCTTTTCCTCTTCTTTCTTCTTTTCTTTCTTCTTTTCCTCCTTCTATTCCTTCTCTTTCTTCTTTTCCCTTTCTTCTTTTCCTCTTCTTTTCCCTTTCTTCTTTTCCTCTTCTTTCTTCTTTTCCTCTTCTTTTCTTGCTTCTTTTCCTCTTCTTTTCCTCTTCTTTTCTTCTTCTTTTCCTCTTCTTTCTACTTCTTTTCCTCTTCTTTTCCTCTTCTTTCTTCTTCTTTTCCTCTTCTTTCTTATTTTCCTCTTTCTTTTCTTTCTTCTTTTCCTCTTCTTTCTTCTTCTTTCTTCTTCTTTTCCTCTTCTTTCTTCTTTTCTTTCTTCTTTTCCTCCTTCTATTCATTCTCTTTCTTATTTTCCCCTTCATCTTTTCCTCTTCGTTTCTTTCTTCTTTTCCTCTTCTTTCTTCTTTTCCTCTTCTTTTCTTTCTTCCTTCTTCTTTTCCTTCTCTTTCTTCTTTTCCTCTTCTTTTCCTCTTTCTTCTTTCTTCTTTTCTTTCTCTTATTTTCTTTCTTCTATTCCTTTTCTTTCTTCTTTTCCTCTTCTTTTCTTTCTTCTTTTCCTCTTCTTTCTTCTTTTCTTTCTTCTTTTCCTCTTTCTATTCCTTCTCTTTCTTCTTTTCCCCTTCTTCTTTTCATCTTCGTTTCTTTCTTCTTTTCCTCTTCTTTTCTTTCTTCTTTTCCTCTTCTTTCTTCTTTTCCTCTTCTTTCTTCTTTTCTTTCTTCCTTCTTCTTTTCCTTCTCTTTCTTCTTTTCCTCTTCTTTTCTTGCTTCTTTTCCTCTTCTTTTCTTCTTCTTTTCCTCTTCTTTCTTTTATGTCTTCTTTCTTCTTTTCTTTCTCTTTCTTCTTTTCTTTCTTCTATTCCTTCTCTTTCTTCTTTTCCTCTTCTTTTCTTTCTTCTTTTCCTCTTCTTTTCTTTCTTCTTTTCCTCTTCTTTTCCTTTTCTTTCTTCTTTTCCTTTTCTTTTCTTTCTTCTTTTCCTTTTCTTTTCTTTCTTCTTTTCCTTCTTTTTTCCTCTTCTTTCTTCTTTTCTTTTTTCTTTCTTCTTTTCCTTCTCTTTATTCTTTTCTTTCTTCTATTCCTTCTCTTTATTCTTTTCGTCTTCTTTTTTTCTTTTCCTCTTCTTTTCCTCTTCTCTTCTTCTTTCTTTTCTTCTTTTCCTCTTCTTTTTATTCTTCTTTTTCTCTTCTTTTTTTTCTTCTTTTCCTCTTCATTTCTTTCTTCTATTCCTTCTCTTTCTTCTTTTCCCTTTCTTCTTTTCTTCTTTCTTTTTTTCTTCATTTCCTCTTCTTTTCTTTCTTCTTTTCCTCTTCTTTTCTTGCTTCTTTTCCTCTTCTTTTCTTGCTTCTTTTCTCCTTCTTTTCTTTCTTCTTTTCCTCTTCTTTCTTCTTTTCTTTCTTCCTTCTTCTTTTCCTTTTCTTTTCTTGCTTCTTTTCCTCTTCTTTTCTTGCTTCTTTTCCTCTTCTTTTCTTGCTTCTTTTCCTCTTCTTTTTCTTGCTTCTTTTCCTCTTCTTTTCTTCTTCTTTTCCTCTTCTTTTCCTCTTCTTTTCTTCTTCTTTTCCTCTTCTTTTCCTCTTCTTTTCCTCTTCTTTCTTCTTCTTTTCCTCTTCTTTTCCTCTTCTTTTCTTCTTCTTTTCCTCTTCTTTTCCTCTTCTTTCTTATTTTCCTCTTTCTTTTCTTTCTTCTTTTCCTCTTCTTTCTTCTTCTTTCTTGTTCTTTTCCTCTTCTTTCTTCTTTTCTTTCTTCTTTTCCTCCTTCTATTCCTTCTCTTTCTTCTTTTCCCCTTCTTCTTTTCCTCTTCGTTTCTTTCTTCTTTTCCTCTTCTTTTCTTGCTTCTTTTCCTCTTCATTTCTTCTTTTCTTTCTTTCTTCCTTCTTCTTTTCCTTCTCTTTCTTCTTTTCCTCTTTCTTCTTTTCCTCTTTCTTCTTTCTTCTTTTCTTTCTCTTATTTTCTTTCTTCTATTCCTTCTCTTTCTTCTTTTCCTCTTCTTTTCTTTCTTCTTTTCCTCTTCTTTTCCTCTTCTTTCTTCTTCTTTTCCTCTTCTTTCTTATTTTCCTCTTTCTTTTCTTTCTTCTTTTCCTCTTCTTTCTTCTTCTTTCTTCTTCTTTTCCTCTTCTTTCTTCTTTTCTTTCTTCTTTTCCTCCTTCTATTCCTTCTCTTTCTTCTTTTCCCCTTCATCTTTTCCTCTTCGTTTCTTTCTTCTTTTCCTCTTCTTTCTTCTTTTCCTCTTCTTTTCTTTCTTCCTTCTTCTTTTCCTTCTCTTTCTTCTTTTCCTCTTCTTTTCCTCTTTCTTCTTTTCCTCTTTCTTCTTTCTTCTTTTCTTTCTCTTATTTTCTTTCTTCTATTCCTTTTCTTTCTTCTTTTCCTCTTCTTTTCTTTCTTCTTTTCCTCTTCTTTCTTCTTTTCTTTCTTCTTTTCCTCTTTCTATTCCTTCTCTTTCTTCTTTTCCCCTTCTTCTTTTCATCTTCGTTTCTTTCTTCTTTTCCTCTTCTTTTCTTTCTTCTTTTCCTCTTCTTTCTTCTTTTCCTCTTCTTTCTTCTTTTCTTTCTTCCTTCTTCTTTTCCTTCTCTTTCTTCTTTTCCTCTTCTTTTCTTGCTTCTTTTCCTCTTCTTTTCTTCTTCTTTTCCTCTTCTTTCTTTTATGTCTTCTTTCTTCTTTTCTTTCTCTTTCTTCTTTTCTTTCTTCTATTCCTTCTCTTTCTTCTTTTCCTCTTCTTTTCTTTCTTCTTTTCCTCTTCTTTTCTTTCTTCTTTTCCTCTTCTTTTCCTTTTCTTTCTTCTTTTCCTTTTCTTTTTTTTCTTCTTTTCCTTTTCTTTTCTTTCTTCTTTTCCTTCTTTTTTCCTCTTCTTTCTTCTTTTCTTTTTTCTTTCTTCTTTTCCTTCTCTTTATTCTTTTCTTTCTTCTATTCCTTCTCTTTATTCTTTTCGTCTTCTTTTTTTCTTTTCCTCTTCTTTTCCTCTTCTCTTCTTCTTTCTTTTCTTCATTTCCTCTTCTTTTCTTTCTTCTTTTCCTGCTTCTTTTCCTCTTCTTTTCTTGCTTCTTTTCTCCTTCTTTTCTTTCTTCTTTTCCTCTTCTTTCTTCTTTTCTTTCTTCCTTCTTCTTTTCCTTTTCTTTTCTTGCTTCTTTTTCTCTTCTTTTCTTGCTTCTTTTCCTCTTCTTTTCTTCTTCTTTCCTCTTTTCCTCTTCTTTTCCTTCTTCTTTTCCTCTTCTTTTCCTCTTCTTTTCCTCTTCTTTTCCTCTTCTTTCCTCTTCTTTTCTTCTTCTTTTCTTCTTCTTTTCCTCTTCTTTTCCTCTCTTTTCTTTCTTCTTTTCCTCTTCTTTCTTCTTCTTTCTTCTTCTTTTCCTCTTCTTTCTTCTTTTCTTTCTTCTTTTCCTCCTTCTATTCCTTCTCTTTCTTCTTTTCCCCTTCTTCTTTTCCTCTTCGTTTCTTTCTTCTTTTCCTCTTCTTTTCTTGCTTCTTTCCTCTTCGTTTCTTTTTCTTTCTTTCTTCCTTCTTTTCCTTTCTCTTTACTTCTTTTCCTCTTTCTTCTTTTCTTTCTTCTTTCTTCTTTTCTTTCTCTTATTTTCTTTCTTCTATTCCTTCTCTTTCTTCTTTTCCTCTTCTTTTCTTTCTTCTTTCCTCTTCTTTCTTCTTTTCCTCTTCTTTTCTTGCTTCTTTTCCTCTTCTTTTCTTCTTCTTTTCCTCTTCTTTCTTCTTTTCTTTCTTCTTTCTTCTTTTCTTTCTCTTTCTTCTTTTCTTTCTCTTTCTTCTTTTCTTTCTCTTTCTTCTTTTCTTTCTCTTTCTTCTTTTCTTTCTCTTTCTTCTCTTTCTTCTATTCCTTCTCTTTCTTCTATTCCTTCTCTTTCTTCTTTTCCTTTTCTTTTCTTTCTTCTTTTCCTCTTCTTTTCTTGCTTCTTTTCCTCTTCTTTTCTTGCTTCTTTTCCTCTCCTTTTCTTCTTCTTTTCCTCTCCTTTTTTCATCTTCTTTTCCTCTTCTTTCTTCTTTTCTTTCTTCTTTCTTTCTCTTTCTTCTTTTTCTTTCTTCTATTCCTTCTCTTTCTTCTTTTCCTTTTCTTTTCTTTCTTCTTTTCCTTTTCTTTTCTTTCTTCTTTTCCTCTTCTTTTCTTTCTTCTTTTCCTCTTCTTTTCTTTCTTCTTTTCCTTTTCTTTCTTTTTTCCTCTTCTTTTCTTCTTTTGTTTCCCTTCTTTTTTTCTTTTCTTTCTTCTATTCCTTCTCTTTCTTCTTTTCCTTTTCTTTTCTTTCTTCTTTTCCTTTTCTTTTCTTTCTTCTTTTCCTCTTCTTTTCTTTCTTCTTTCCTTTTCTTTCTTCTTTTCCTTTTCTTTCTTTTTTCCTCTTCTTTTCTTCTTTTGTTTCCCTTCTTTTTTTTCTTTTCTTTCTTCTATTCCTTCTCTTTATTCTTTTCCTCTTCTCTTCTTCTTTCTTTTCTTCTTTTCCTCTTCTTTTCTTGCTTCTTTTCCTCTTCTTTTCTTCTTCTTTTCCTCTTCTTTCTTTTATGTCTTCTTTCTTCTTTTTCTTCTCTTTCTTCTTTTCTTTCTTCTATTCCTTCTCTTTCTTCTTTTCCTCTTCTTTTCTTTCTTCTTTTCCTCTTCTTTTCTTTCTTCTTTTCCTCTTCTTTTCCTTTTCTTTCTTCTTTTCCTTTTCTTTTTTTTCTTCTTTTCCTTTTCTTTTCTTTCTTCTTTTCCTTCTTTTTTCCTCTTCTTTCTTCTTTTCTTTTTTCTTTCTTCTTTTCCTTCTCTTTATTCTTTTCTTTCTTCTATTCCTTCTCTTTATTCTTTTTCGTCTTCTTTTTTTCTTTTCCTCTTCTTTTCCTCTTCTCTTCTTCTTTCTTTTCTTCATTTCCTCTTCTTTTCTTTCTTCTTTTCCTGCTTCTTTTCCTCTTCTTTTCTTGCTTCTTTTCTCCTTCTTTTCTTTCTTCTTTTCCTCTTCTTTCTTCTTTTCTTTCTTCCTTCTTCTTTTCCTTTTCTTTTCTTGCTTCTTTTTCCTCTTCTTTTCTTGCTTCTTTTCCTCTTCTTTTCTTCTTCTTTTCCTCTTTTCCTCTTCTTTTCTTCTTCTTTTCCTCTTCTTTTCCTCTTCTTTTCCTCTTCTTTTCCTCTTCTTTTCCTCTTCTTTTCCTCTTCTTTTCTTCTTCTTTTCTTCTTCTTTTCCTCTTCTTTTCCTCTTTCTTTTCTTTCTTCTTTTCCTCTTCTTTCTTCTTCTTTCTTCTTCTTTTCCTCTTCTTTCTTCTTTTCTTTCTTCTTTTCCTCCTTCTATTCCTTCTCTTTCTTCTTTTCCCCTTCTTCTTTTCCTCTTCGTTTCTTTCTTCTTTTCCTCTTCTTTTCTTGCTTCTTTTCCTCTTCGTTTCTTCTTTTCTTTCTTTCTTCCTTCTTTTCCTTCTCTTTCTTCTTTTCCTCTTTCTTCTTTTCTTTCTTCTTTCTTCTTTTCTTTCTCTTATTTTCTTTCTTCTATTCCTTCTCTTTCTTCTTTTCCTCTTCTTTTCTTTCTTCTTTTCCTCTTCTTTCTTCTTTTCCTCTTCTTTTCTTGCTTCTTTTCCTCTTCTTTTCTTCTTCTTTTCCTCTTCTTTCTTCTTTTCTTTCTTCTTTCTTCTTTTCTTTCTCTTTCTTCTTTTCTTTCTCTTTCTTCTTTTCTTTCTCTTTCTTCTTTTCTTTCTCTTTCTTCTTTCTTTCTCTTTCTTCTCTTTCTTCTATTCCTTCTCTTTCTTCTATTCCTTCTCTTTCTTCTTTTCCTTTTCTTTTCTTTCTTCTTTTCCTCTTCTTTTCTTGCTTCTTTTCCTCTTCTTTTCTTGCTTCTTTTCCTCTCCTTTTCTTCTTCTTTTCCTCTCCTTTTTTCATCTTCTTTTCCTCTTCTTTCTTCTTTTCTTTCTTCTTTTCTTTCTCTTTCTTCTTTTCTTTCTTCTATTCCTTCTCTTTCTTCTTTTCCTTTTCTTTTCTTTCTTCTTTTCCTTTTCTTTTCTTTCTTCTTTTCCTCTTCTTTTCTTTCTTCTTTTCCTCTTCTTTTCTTTCTTCTTTTCCTTTTCTTTCTTTTTTCCTCTTCTTTTCTTCTTTTGTTTCCCTTCTTTTTTTTCTTTTCTTTCTTCTATTCCTTCTCTTTCTTCTTTTCCTTTTCTTTTCTTTCTTCTTTTCCTTTTCTTTTCTTTCTTCTTTTCCTCTTCTTTTCTTTCTTCTTTTCCTTTTCTTTCTTCTTTTCCTTTTCTTTCTTTTTTCCTCTTCTTTTCTTCTTTTGTTTCCCTTCTTTTTTTTCTTTTCTTTCTTCTATTCCTTCTCTTTATTCTTTTCCTCTTCTCTTCTTCTTTCTTTTCTTCTTTTCCTCTTCTTTTCTTGCTTCTTTTCTACTTCTTTTCCTCTTCTTTCTTCTTTTCCTCTTCTTTTCTTTTTTCTTTTCCTCTTCTTTTCTTTGTTTTCTTCTTTTCTTTGCTTTTCTTCTTCTCTTCATTTCTTCTTCTTTCCTTCTTTCTTTTTCTTCTCCCCTTCTTTCTTTCTTTCTTTCTCTTCTCCCTTTCTTCTTTCTTTTTTTTCTCCCTTTCTTCTTTCTTTTTCTTCTCCCTTTCTTCTTTCTTTTTCTTCTCCCTTTCTTCTTTCTTTTTCTTCTCCCTTTCTTCTTTCTTTTTCTTCTCCCTTTCTTCTTTCTTTTTCTTCTCCCTTTCTTCTTCTTCTCCCTTTCTTCTTCTTCTCCCTTTCTTCTTCTTCTCCCTTTCTTCTTCTTCTCCCTTTCTTCTTCTTCTCCCTTTCTTCTTCTTCTCCCTTTCTTCTTCTTCTCCCTTTCTTCTTCTTCTCCCTTTCTTCTTCTTCTCCCTTTCTTCTTCTTCTCCCTTTCTTCTTTCTTTTTTCCTCCTCCTCCTCCTCCCATCATCTCCATCTCCTCCCATCATCTCCTCCTCCTCCATTTCTATCTCCTCCATTATCCCCATCTCCTCCTCCATCATCCCCATCTGCTCTTCCTCCTCCATCTCTATCTCCTCCTTTTCCATCTCCTCCTCCATCATCTCCTCCTCTTCCATCTCCATTTCCTTCTCTTCCATCTCCTCCTTCTCTATCATCCCCATCTCCTCCTCCATCATCCCCATCTTCTCTTCCTCCTCCATCTCCTAATCCTCCCCAATCTCTTCCTCCTCCTCCTATCTCTTCCTCCATCTCCTCCTCCTCCATCATCTCCATCTCCTCCTCCATCATCTCATCCTCTTCCATCTCCATCTCCTCCATCATCTTCTCTTCCTCCATCATCCCCATCCATCACCTCTATCTGCTCCTCCATCTCTATCTCCTCCTCCTCCTGCATCTCCCCCTCCTTCATCTTCTCCACCTCCTCCTCTATCATCTCCTCCATCATCTCCATCTCCTCCTCCTCCATCATCTCCTCCTCTTCCATCCCCATCTCCATCATCCCATCTCCTCCTCCATCATCTCCATCTGCTCTTCCTCCTCCATGTCCTCTTCCTCCATCTTCTCCTCCTCCTCCTCCATCATCTCCTTCTCCTCCTCCTCCCCCTCCTCCATCATCTTCTCCTCCATCATCATCCTCCTCACAGTAACAATATAACATGAAGTCAACAAAACATTTTTTTTTTAACCTTTTTGTTTACTTTTTAATTTCCTAAATTTTTTTTTGTACTTGAGATCGAATCGTGACACCCACGGGTCGGCGGGGGCTTGGGCGCGCCCCCCTGCCTGCAAAAACAACGGGAGTGCGAATGATGTTTTGAAACGTGATTTTGTGCAGCGGTGCCACCCTGTCGCCATTTTTATACAGTGGCTGGTCGGCAACCAGTTAATTTTGTAAATTTTTCTTTCTACCTTGTGATTTATGTTTTGTAAACACAGGAACCGGCTGATCTGTGATTCGTTACAGCAGATCAGCATGATGACTGATCGGTGCTGTACCAAATCAAAGCAGTGCCGGGCTGGCTGGCACACGTGTGCACCCCCTGTCCGGGTGCTTGAATGGTGTATGAAGTACGTGATCCAGTGCAGGGAGCCCACTTTGCCAACGTATTCCTACGTGAAGCGGTCTGCAAACAGTTAAGATAGGTAGAGGAATGAAATTTCCCAATAATGACACTGAAGTGTAATAACCGGAAATGGATATTCCACACTGTATAATGTGTAGCTTTGATGTAAAACATTGTTTTCCCCCATGTAGTTGTATGTTATTGAATATATATTATTCTGATTACTTTCAGAGCGTGAGGAAAGTACTGTTGAGAACCGGCAGTTGTCAAAGCAGGGATCGGCACCGATCATCAGTGCTCAGCAGTGCCACCCACCACTTCTGCCCAGCAGTGCCGCCCACCTGTGCCAAGCAGTGCCACCCACCTGTGCCAAGCAGTGCCACCCACCTATGCCAAGCAGTGCCACCCACCAGTTCTGCCCACAAGTACCCAGCAGTGCCACCCACCTGTGCCACCAGTCAGTGCCGCCAGTCAGTTCCCAGCAGTTGCGCCAGTCAGTATCGCCTATCATCGCCGAATATCATTACCCAACTCATTAGTGCTGCCTATCAGTGCAGCTTCATCAACGCAGATCAGTGAAGGAGAAAAATGACCAGTTTGCAAAATGTTATAATAGAAACAAAGGAACTTTTTTTTTTGCTCTTTTTTTGTTTATGGCGCAAAAAGTAAAACACCCAGCAGCAAGTAAATACCACCAAAAGAAAGCTCGATTTGTGAGAAAAAAATAATAAAAATTCCATATGGGAATAATGTTGCATGATCACGCAATTGTCCTTCAAATTGCGACAGCGCTGAAAGCTGAAAATTGGCCTGGTAAGGAACGGGATATAAGTGCCCGGTAGGCAAGTGGTTAATGTCTGTGGGAGGAATATTGCCTCAAGAAGAACACATACCTAAAAATAAAACATATGGATTCCTCCATTCACATCGATCAATGTGGATGAAGAAATCTGTGCCAGAAGAAAACGGAAAAAAAATATATGCCGAAGTATAGGAGCGATCCACCCACTGACCGCCCCCGGCCCCCATATTTGGGCGTATACATTCTGTCAGAGTAAACATGTCAGTGCTGCAGCTGATTGGTCTTCCTGCAAAGCAAACAACGATTAACAATAAAACACAGTAACAATATAACATGAAGTCAACAAAACAACAATTTGTTTTTAACTTTCTTAACGTTTGTTTTCTTTTTAATTTTTTAAGTTTTTTTTTTACTTTTTTGATTAATGTTTTGTAAACACAGGAACCAGCTGATCTGTGATTCATTACAGCAGATCAGCATGATGACTGATGAGTGCTGTACCGAATCAAAGCAGTGCTGGTCTGGCGGGCACATGTGTGCACCCCCTGTCCCGGTGCTCGGATCGCATTCTAAGTACGTGGTCCAGTGCAGGGAGCCCGCTTTGCCACCGTATTCCTATGTGAAGCGGTCAGCAAGCAGTTAAGATAGGTAGATGAATGAAATTTCCCAAACAGACAGTGATTGGATATTTTCTAATAATGACACTGAAGTGTAATAACCGGAACTGGATATTCCACAATGTATAACGTGTAGCTTAGATGTTAAATAATAGTTTTCCTCATGTAGTTGTATGTTATTGTATATATTATTATTTGACTAGATAATGTGTATAATAGTTACCACTAGTTCTGGATAAATGTCTAAGTAAGTGACAATGTACCTCTAGATCAGATATAAAAAACCTTTTAAAAAGTAAGTTACGTTACCTCAGGGCAGGGGTGTCAAATTCTTTATCATAGTGGGCCCCATCCGCATTATGGATGCCCTCAAAGGGCTGACTGTCTCTGTAAGACTAGACATCCAGGGCACCCCCCCCCCCCCTTACATCCGATATCATGAGCCTCCCCCCACCATCAGAGGTCAAGGTTCCCCCTACCCTCCCTTACATCACAGTGCACCCCCCCTTATTTTCTTATTTTGTGCTGCTGCTGGGAAAAAGTGGAGGGCAAGTGTGCTTGGAAGTAGAAAGTTCAGGATCTGGAGGGGGACCAGAGGAGGGCTGGAGTCAGCTGCCAGAATCTGCTGAATCCTGAGACCAGGGGAGGCAGCGATGAGGGGGTGCTGCGGCTGCACAGAGAGGCACAGGATCTGTAGGAGGAGTCCTGTCCTCTGTGCTGCCAACTGCTGGGACTTGGATATGGCCCGTGGGCCTTGTGTTTGACACATGTTCCTTAGGGTATGTTAAAATATCTGTAAAGTTACATGACCGCATATATCGTTAATATGAAGTTACTGGACAAAGAATCAAGCTAGGCCCATTACAGTGACTGTAGCTCCTTGAAAAAGGGGAGATTTTGAAAGGTGTAATAAACAGCCCAGTAAATGGAGAATGTTGTATAGCACATTAACCACTTACCCTCTGGAAGATTTACCCCCCTTCATGACCAGAACATTTTCTTGCTATATGGCGCTGCACTACTTTAAGTGACAATTGCACTTTCATGCAACGCTGTACATAAATACAATTTATGTAATTCTTTACATGCAAATAGAGATTTCTTTTGGTGATATTTGATCACTATTGGGTTATTAATTTCCCGCACTATAAATGGAAAAAAAAACAATATTTTTTACTTTACATATCCCATAAAAAAAAAGTAACAAAAATAAAATTTCTTCATCAATTCAGGCCAAAATGTACTCTGTTACATGTCTTTGGTAAACAAAATCCCAGTAAGTGTATATTAATTGGTGTGCGTGAAAATGATATCATCTACTAATAGCAGTATGTATACAGGAATATTTTTCTCTCTAGTAATGCCAGCGATCAGCGACTTATAACAGGACTGTGATAGATGTGTTTGTAAAGTCTCTAGGTTAGAGTGGGTCGTGAGGGAACTAACCGGTATGTAAATGGCTCTTTAGTGTCTAAGTGAGGACGGTGAAGGTTAAACATCTTTAAAATATTTACATGGCAAAGCATCTAAGAGAGAGTTGGTGAAGGTATATAGCAGGGATCGCTAAACTCTCTAAATAAAGGGCCAATTTATTGTTCTTCAGACTATAGAGGGGCCGAACTGTGGCCAGTGAGAGGAGGAAATGTTCTGGCATCAGTGAGAGTGAACAATGCCTTATTTTTGGTATTAGAGAAATAGTGCCCCATCATTGGTGTCAGTGGGAGGAATAGTGCCCCATTGTTGTCTGTGGGAGGAATAGTGCCCCATTGTTGTCAGTGGAAGGAATAGTGCCCATCATTGGTATCAGTGAGAGGAATAATGCCCCATCATTGGTCTCAGTGGGAGGAGTAGTGCCACATCATTGGTGTCAATTGGATAAATCGTGCCCCATCGTTTGTGTCAGTGGGGAGGAATAGTGCCCCATCATTGGTGTCAGCGGGGAGGAATAGTGCCCATCCTTGGTATCAGTGGGGGGAATAGTGCCCCATCATTGGTATCAGTGGGAGGAATAATGCCCCATCACTGGTATCAGTGGAAGGAATAGTGCCCATCCTTGGTATCAGTGGGAGGAATAGTGCCCATCCTTGGTATCAGTGGGAGGAATAGTGCCCCACCACTGGTATCAGTGGGAGGAATAGTGCCCCATCACTGGTATCAGTGGGAGGAATAGTGCCCCATCATTGGTATCAGTGGGAGGAATAGTGCCCCATCATTGGTATCAGTGGGAGGAATAGTGCCCCATCATTGGTATCATTTGGAGGAATGGTGCCCCATCATTGGTATCATTTGGAGGAATGGTGCCCCATCACTGGTACCAATGATGGGGCACTATTCCTCCTACTTATACCAGTGATGGAGCACTATTCCTGCAACTGATATCGATGGTGGGGCACTATTCCTCCCATTAACAACAACGACGGGGAACTATTTCTCCCACTGACACCAACAATAGTGCATTATTCCTCCAACTAATACCAATGATGGAGCACTACTCCTTCCATTGACAACAATGATGGGGCACTATTCCTCCCCAAGATACCAATGATGGGGCATTATTCCTTCCACTGACACCAGTGATGGGGCACTATTCCTTCCACTGACACCAGTGATGGGGCACTATTCCTTCCACTGACACCAGTGATGGGGCACTATTCCTGCCACTGATACTAATGATGGGGCACTATTCCTCCCACTGATACCAATGATGGGGCACTATTCCTCCTACTGATATCAGTGGGAGGAATAGTGCCCCATCACTGGTATCAGTGGGAGGAATAGTGCCCCATCACTGGTATCAGTGGGAGGAATAGTGCCCCATCACTGGTGTCAGTGGAAGGAATAGTGCCCCATCACTGGTGTCAGTGGAAGGAATAATGCCCCATCATTGGTATCTTGGGGAGGAATAGTGCCCTATCATTGTTGTCAATGGAAGGAGTAGTGCTCCATCATTGGTATTAGTTGGAGGAATAATGCACTATCGTTGGTGTCAGTGGGAGAAATAGTTCCCCGTCGTTGGTGTTAGTGGGAGGAATAGTGCCCCACCATCGATGTCAGTTGCAGGAATAGTGCTCCATCACTGGTTTCAGTGAGAGGAATTATGTCCCATTAATTTCAGTGGGAAGAATATTGCCCCAAGGGCCAGAAGAAAGAAACAAATTCCTTAAAAAATAAAATTCTTCCATTCACATTGCTCATCAATAGTGACAATGGGATAAATAGTGCCCCATCTTTGGAGTTAGTGGGAGGAATATTGTCCCATCGTGGGTGTCAGTGGGGAGGAATAGTGTCCCATCGTTGGTGTCAGTGGGGAGGAATAGTGTCTCCTCGTTGGTGTCAGTGGGGAGGAATAGTGTCCCATCGTTGGTGTCAGTGGGGAGGAATAGTGTCCCATCGTTGGTGTCAGTAGAGAGGAATAGTGTCCCATCGTTGGTGTCAGTAGGGAGGAATAGTGCCCCATTGCTGGTGTCAGTGGGAGGAATAGTGCCCAATCACTGGTGTCAGCGGGGAGGAATACTGCCCTATCGTTGGTGTCCATGGGAGGACTAGTGCCCCATCGTTGGTGTCTGTGGGAGAAATAGTGTCCCATCCTTGGTATCAGTGGGAGGAATAGTGCCCCATCATTGGTATCAGTGGGATAAATAGTTCCCCATCGTTTGGTGTTAGTGGGAGGAATAGAGTCCCATCATTGGTGTCATTGGGGAGGAATAGTATCCCATCGTTGGAGTTAGTGGAAGGAATAGTGCCCCATTGCTGGCGTCAGTGGGGAGGAATAGTGCCCCATCATTGGTTTTAGTGGGAGGAATAGTGCCCCATCATTGGTTTTAGTGGGAGGAATAGTGCCCCATCATTGGTTTTAGTGGGAGGAATAGTGCCCCATCATTGGTGTCAATGGCAGGAGTAGTGCCCCATCATTGGAATCAGTGGGAGGAATATTGCACCATCATTGGTGTCAGTGGGAGAAATAGTTCCCCATCGTTGGTGTCAGTGGGAGGAATAGAGCCCCATTGTTGGTGTCAGTGGGAGGAATAGAGCCCCATTGTTGGTGTCAGTGGGAGGAATAGTGCCCCATTGTTTGTGTCAGTGGGAGGAATAGTGCCCCATCAATGGTATCAGTGGGAGGAATCGTGCCCCATTATTGGTGTCAATGGGAGGAGTAGTGTCCCATCATTGGTATCAGTGGGAGGAATAGTGCCCCATCATTGGTGTTAGTGGGAGGAATAGTGCCCCAACATTGGTGCCAGTTGCAAGAATTTTACTCCATCACTGGTTTCAGTAAGAGGAATTATGTCCCATTATTAATGTCAGTGGGAAGAATATTGCCCCAAGGGCCAGAAAGAAGATACAAATTCCTTAAAAAAAAAAATTCCTCCATTCACATCGCTCATCAATAGTGACAGTGGGATAAATAGTGCCCCATTGTTGGTATCAGTGGGGAGGAATAGTGCCCCATTGTTGGTGTCAGTGGGGAAGAATAGTGCCCTATTGCTGGTGTCAGTGGGAGGAGTAGTGCACCACCATTGGTGTCAGTGGGAGAAATTGTTCCTCATCGTTGGTGTCAGTGGGGAGGAATAGTGCCCCATCATTGGTGTCAGTGGGAGTAGTAGTGCCCCATCGTTGGTGTTAGTGGGAGGAATAGTTCCCCATCATTGGTGTCAGCTGCAGGAATAGTGCCCCATCATTGGTATCAGTGGGAGGAATAGTGCCCCACCGTTGGTGTCAGTTGCAGGAATAGTGCTCCATCACTGGTTTCAGTGAGAGGAATTATGTCCCATTATTAATGTCAGTGAGAAGAATATTGCCCCGAGGGCCAGAAAAAAGAAACAAATTCCTTAAAAAAAAATAAATCCATTCACATCACTCATCAATAGTGACAGTGGGATAATTAGTGCCCCATCTTTGGAGTTATTGGGAGGTATATTGCCCAATCAGTGGTTTCAGTGGGGAGGAATAGTATCCCATCGTTTGAGTTAGTGGAAGGAATAGTGCCCCATTGCTGGTGTCAGTGGGAGGAATAGGCCCCATCATTGGTGTCAGCGAGGAGGACTAGTGTCCCATCGTTGGTGTCAGTGGGAGGAATAATGCCCCATCATTGGTGTCAGTGGGAGGAATAGTGCCCCATCATTGGTGTCAGTGGGAGGAATAATGCCCCATCATTGGTGTCAGTGGGAGGAATAGTGCCCCATCATTGTTGTCAATGGGAGGAGTAGTGCCCCATCATTGGTGTCAGTGGGAGGAGTAGTGCCCTATCTTTGGTATCAGTGGGAAGAAATGTGCACCATCATTGGTGTCAGTGGGAGGAATAGTGCGCCATCGTTGGTGTCAGTGGGAGGAATAGAGCCCCATCGTTGGTGTCAATGGGAGGAGCTGCTCCATGGCCGGAGGTGGGGGGTGCTCAGAGGCCCGGGCACGCTGCTCCATGGCCGGAGGTGGGGGGTGCTCAGGGGCCCGGGCACGCTCTCCTGGTGAATGGCTGCGGTGGGTGGAGGCCTCCTCCCCTCTCCGATGATGTTGGACTCTGGACCTCGTCCGATGGGCGATCGGAGACCCTCCATCCTCCTGATGTGAAGACCTTCCACGGGATGGGCGTCGTGAAGGTCGTGGCATCCTGATGGCTCTGGATGACCTTAAAGTGGCTAAAAATCTAAAAATTTCCCATTAATAGAATAAAAAATAACCTGATAATGATATCAGCAATAGAAATGAATCGAAATGCTAAGAATCGCAGTCAGTGGCAGGAGACTCTCTCTGCTGATGCGTATCGCTAGGCATGCAGACAGCAAGAGAGGTCAGAGGAAGTGAGGTCACAGGAAGTGAGGTCAGAGGCAGCCTGGAGGCGGAGCTAAACACTCTGCCAATCACAGCCTGAGGCGGAGCTAATCACTGCCTATCATAGCCTGGAGGTGGAGCTAATCACTGCCAATCACAGCCTGGAGGTGGAGCTATTCGCTCTGCCTGCCTATCACAGCCTTCCACCTCACTTTTCAGGCCTACATATTTTGAGTGACAACCAAAATAAATCTGATATCGTTTTATTGATTTTCCCATAGAATTAATCAGTGTTGTGGTGACTTTAGTGAGTTTTTCTAAATTCCGCCACTAGATTTTACTGTGCCTGTATGTGTTCCATGGCGGTAATACTGCTCCCCGCCAGAGATGTCTCCCTTCCTTCATAAACATCGCTTTCCTTTCCTTCGGCGGCCATCTTCTGATGTCACAGAGAGGAATCGGAGCCGGAGGAAGGATGGAGCAGAGACAGACGGGAGCTGAGAGAAACGGGGTCCGGGGGGGGCAAGATGGCGACCGGGGGAGCCCAACTGAGGAGGTGAGGAGAAGGCCGGGGGTGGAGAGGAGGAAGAGGCTGAGTGAGTGCTGGATGATGTGGGGGGGGGAATTTTATCGAGAGACTAATAAATGATGGGGGGGGCATACCTGGAGCTCCACCATCGCCTGTCACCCCCCATACCTCAAGTGCCCCCCCTCTCAGCGTCACCTCAAGTGCCCCCCCATGTTACCACAACTGCCCCCATCCCCCCCAGTGTTTCTGCCTCCCCCAGTATTACTACTACTGCCCCCACCCTCACCCCAGTCTTTCCCATGTTACCACAACTGCCCCCCCCCCAGAGTTACTACATCTGCCCCACCCCACCCAGTTTTTCTGCCCCCCCAGAGTTACTACATCTGCCCCATCCCCCCCAGTTTTTCTGCCCCCCCCCAGAGTTACTACATCTGCCTCATCCCCCCCAGTTTTTCTGCCCCCCTCATGTTACCACAACTTCCCCCCAGTGTTACTGCCCCCCCAGTGTTACCACAACTGCCCCCCAGTGTTACCACAACTACCCAAATATTTCTGCCCCCCAGTGTTTCTGTCCCCCCATGTTACCACAACTGCCCCCATCCCCCCCAATGTTTCTGCCCCCCCCCAGTATTACTACTACTGCCCCCACCCTCACCCCCGTCCTTCCCCCCATGTTACCACAACTGCCCCCCCAGAGTTACTACATCTGCCCCCCCCCCAGTTTTTCTGCCTCCCCCCAGTGTTACCACAACTGCCCCCATCCCCCACCCCAGTGTTATTTCCTCCACCACAGTGTTTCTGCCCCCCCCAGTGTTACTTCAGCTGCCCCCACCCTCCCCCCAGTATTTCTGCCCCCCATGTTTCCACAACTGCTCCCTTCCCCCCCAGTGTTCCTGCCCTCCACCCCAGTGTTTTTCCCCCCTCCCCATGTTACAACTGCCCCCCCCCAGTGTTTCTGCCCCCCCCAGTGTTACCACAACTGCCCCATCTCCCCCAAATATTTCTGCCCCCCCAGTGTTTCTGTCCCCCCGTCTTACCACAACTGCCCCCACCCCCCCAGTGTTTCTGCCCCCCCATGTTACAACTTCTTCCCCAGTGTTTCTGCCCCCCATCCCCAGTGTTACCACAACTGCCCAATTCTCCCCCAAATATTTCTGCCCCCCCCAGTGTTTCTGTCCCCCCCGTCTTACCACAACTGCCTCCACCCCCCCCCAGTGTTTCTCCCCCCCCCAAGTTACCACAACTGCCTCCATCCCCCCCCCCAGTGTTTCTGCCCCCCCGTGTTACCACAACTGCCCCATCTCCCCCAAATATTTCTGCCCCCCCCACTGTTTCTGTCCCCCCGTCTTACCACAACTGCCCCCACCCCCCCCCCCAGTGTTTCTGACCTCCACTCCAGTTTTTCTGCCACCCCTCCAGTGTTACCACAACTGCCCATATCTCCCCCAAATATTTCTGCCCCCCCCAGTGTTTCTGTCCCCCCGTCTTACCACAACTGCCTCCACCCCCCCCCAGTGTTTCTGCCCCCCCATGTTACAACTTCTTCCCCAGTGTTTCTGCCCCCCATCCCCAGTGTTACTGCAACTGCCCCCATCTCTGCCTGTGTTTCTGCCCTCCACCCCAGTGTTTCTCCCCCCCCCCCAGTTTTTCTACCCCCCAGTGTTAATACAACTGCCCCCACCCTCCCACCGAGTCTTTCTGCCCGCCTCCTGTTACAACTTCCCCCATGCCCCCCAGTGTTTCTGTCCCCCCCCCCCCGTGTTACCACAACTGCCCCCATTTCATCAAGTCTTTCTTCCCTCCCACCAGTGTTTCTGCCCCTCCCCGTATTTCCACAACTCACTCCCCCCCGTGTTTCTGTCTCCCAGTGTTACTACAACTGCATCCACCCCCCCCACCACAACTGCCCACATCCCCCCCCAGTGTTTCTGCCCCCCCATGTTACAACTTCTTCCCCAGTGTTTCTGCCCCCCATCCCCAGTGTTACCACAACTGCCCCCATCCCCCCCAGTGTTTCTACCCCCCATGTTACCACAACTTCCCCCCCAGTGTTTCTGCCCCCCCAGTGTTACCACAACTGCCCCCATCTCCCCTCAGTGTTTCTGCCCCCCCCCAGTGTTACCGCAACTGCCCCCATCTCTGCCTGTGTTTCTGCCCTCCACCCCAGTGTTTCTGCCCCCCCAGTGTTACCACAACTGCCCCCATCTCCCTTCAGTGTTTCTGCCCCCCCCCAGTGTTACCGCAACTGCCCCCATCTCTGCCTGTGTTTCTGCCCTCCACCCCAGTGTTTCTGCCCCCCCCCAGTTTTTCTACCCCAAAGTGTCAATACAACTGCCCCCACCCTCCCACCGAGTCTTTCTGCCCCCCTCCTGTTACAAATTCCCCCATGCCCCCCCAGTGTTTCTGTCCCCCCCAGTGTTGCCACAGCTGCCCACATCCCCCCAGTGTTTCTGCCCTCCACCCCAGTCTTTCTGCCTCCCGTGTTACCACAACTTCCCACATGCCCCCCCCAGTGTTTCTGCCCCCCCAGTTTTACAACTGCCCCCATCCCCCCAGTGTTTCTGCCTTCCACCCCAGTGTTTCTGCCCCCCCCCCCCCCGTGTTACCACAACTGCCCACATCCAGCTGTGTTTCTTCCCTCCACCCCAGTGTTCCTCCCCCCGTGTTACCACAACTCCACCCCCAGTGGTACTAAAATTGCCCCCACCCTCCTCCTAGTATTTCTGCCCCACTCATGTTACCACAACTGACCCATCCCCCCCAGTGTTTCTGCCCCCCAGTGCTACCACAACTGCCTCCATCCCCCCAGTGTTTCTGCCCTCACCCCAGTGTTTTCCCCCCTACCCATGTTACAACTGCCCCCCCCCCAGTGTTTATGCCCCCTCAGTGTTACCACAACTGCCCCCCCAGTGTTTCTGATGTCAGTGGGGAGGAAGGGCGCCCCATCGTTGGTGTCAGTGGGGAGGAAGGGCGCCCCATCGTTGGTGTCAGTGGGGAGGAAGGGCGCCCCATCGTTGGTGTCAGTGGGGAGGAAGGGCGCCCCATCGTTGGTGTCAGTGGGGAGGAAGGGCGCCCCATCGTTGGTGTCAGTGGGGAGGAAGGGCGCCCCATCGTTGGTGTCAGTGGGGAGGAAGGGCGCCCCATCGTTGGTGTCAGTGGGGAGGAAGGGCGCCCCATCGTTGGTGTCAGTGGGGAGGAAGGGCGCCCCATCGTTGGTGTCAGTGGGGAGGAAGGGCGCCCCATCGTTGGTGTCAGTGGGGAGGAAGGGCGCCCCATCGTTGGTGTCAGTGGGGAGGAAGGGCGCCCCATCGTTGGTGTCAGTGGGGAGGAAGGGCGCCCCATCGTTGGTGTCAGTGGGGAGGAAGGGCGCCCCATCGTTGGTGTCAGTGGGGAGGAAGGGCGCCCCATCGTTGGTGTCAGTGGGGAGGAAGGGCGCCCCATCGTTGGTGTCAGTGGGGAGGAAGGGCGCCCCATCGTTGGTGTCAGTGGGGAGGAAGGGCGCCCCATCGTTGGTGTCAGTGGGGAGGAAGGGCGCCCCATCGTTGGTGTCAGTGGGGAGGAAGGGCGCCCCATCGTTGGTGTCAGTGGGGAGGAAGGGCGCCCCATCGTTGGTGTCAGTGGGGAGGAAGGGCGCCCCATCGTTGGTGTCAGTGGGGAGGAAGGGCGCCCCATCGTTGGTGTCAGTGGGGAGGAAGGGCGCCCCATCGTTGGTGTCAGTGGGGAGGAAGGGCGCCCCATCGTTGGTGTCAGTGGGGAGGAAGGGCGCCCCATCGTTGGTGTCAGTGGGGAGGAAGGGCGCCCCATCGTTGGTGTCAGTGGGGAGGAAGGGCGCCCCATCGTTGGTGTCAGTGGGGAGGAAGGGCGCCCCATCGTTGGTGTCAGTGGGGAGGAAGGGCGCCCCATCGTTGGTGTCAGTGGGGAGGAAGGGCGCCCCATCGTTGGTGTCAGTGGGGAGGAAGGGCGCCCCATCGTTGGTGTCAGTGGGGAGGAAGGGCGCCCCATCGTTGGTGTCAGTGGGGAGGAAGGGCGCCCCATCGTTGGTGTCAGTGGGGAGGAAGGGCGCCCCATCGTTGGTGTCAGTGGGGAGGAAGGGCGCCCCATCGTTGGTGTCAGTGGGGAGGAAGGGCGCCCCATCGTTGGTGTCAGTGGGGAGGAAGGGCGCCCCATCGTTGGTGTCAGTGGGGAGGAAGGGCGCCCCATCGTTGGTGTCAGTGGGGAGGAAGGGCGCCCCATCGTTGGTGTCAGTGGGGAGGAAGGGCGCCCCATCGTTGGTGTCAGTGGGGAGGAAGGGCGCCCCATCGTTGGTGTCAGTGGGGAGGAAGGGCGCCCCATCGTTGGTGTCAGTGGGGAGGAAGGGCGCCCCATCGTTGGTGTCAGTGGGGAGGAAGGGCGCCCCATCGTTGGTGTCAGTGGGGAGGAAGGGCGCCCCATCGTTGGTGTCAGTGGGGAGGAAGGGCGCCCCATCGTTGGTGTCAGTGGGGAGGAAGGGCGCCCCATCGTTGGTGTCAGTGGGGAGGAAGGGCGCCCCATCGTTGGTGTCAGTGGGGAGGAAGGGCGCCCCATCGTTGGTGTCAGTGGGGAGGAAGGGCGCCCCATCGTTGGTGTCAGTGGGGAGGAAGGGCGCCCCATCGTTGGTGTCAGTGGGGAGGAAGGGCGCCCCATCGTTGGTGTCAGTGGGGAGGAAGGGCGCCCCATCGTTGGTGTCAGTGGGGAGGAAGGGCGCCCCATCGTTGGTGTCAGTGGGGAGGAAGGGCGCCCCATCGTTGGTGTCAGTGGGGAGGAAGGGCGCCCCATCGTTGGTGTCAGTGGGGAGGAAGGGCGCCCCATCGTTGGTGTCAGTGGGGAGGAAGGGCGCCCCATCGTTGGTGTCAGTGGGGAGGAAGGGCGCCCCATCGTTGGTGTCAGTGGGGAGGAAGGGCGCCCCATCGTTGGTGTCAGTGGGGAGGAAGGGCGCCCCATCGTTGGTGTCAGTGGGGAGGAAGGGCGCCCCATCGTTGGTGTCAGTGGGGAGGAAGGGCGCCCCATCGTTGGTGTCAGTGGGGAGGAAGGGCGCCCCATCGTTGGTGTCAGTGGGGAGGAAGGGCGCCCCATCGTTGGTGTCAGTGGGGAGGAAGGGCGCCCCATCGTTGGTGTCAGTGGGGAGGAAGGGCGCCCCATCGTTGGTGTCAGTGGGGAGGAAGGGCGCCCCATCGTTGGTGTCAGTGGGGAGGAAGGGCGCCCCATCGTTGGTGTCAGTGGGGAGGAAGGGCGCCCCATCGTTGGTGTCAGTGGGGAGGAAGGGCGCCCCATCGTTGGTGTCAGTGGGGAGGAAGGGCGCCCCATCGTTGGTGTCAGTGGGGAGGAAGGGCGCCCCATCGTTGGTGTCAGTGGGGAGGAAGGGCGCCCCATCGTTGGTGTCAGTGGGGAGGAAGGGCGCCCCATCGTTGGTGTCAGTGGGGAGGAAGGGCGCCCCATCGTTGGTGTCAGTGGGGAGGAAGGGCGCCCCATCGTTGGTGTCAGTGGGGAGGAAGGGCGCCCCATCGTTGGTGTCAGTGGGGAGGAAGGGCGCCCCATCGTTGGTGTCAGTGGGGAGGAAGGGCGCCCCATCGTTGGTGTCAGTGGGGAGGAAGGGCGCCCCATCGTTGGTGTCAGTGGGGAGGAAGGGCGCCCCATCGTTGGTGTCAGTGGGGAGGAAGGGCGCCCCATCGTTGGTGTCAGTGGGGAGGAAGGGCGCCCCATCGTTGGTGTCAGTGGGGAGGAAGGGCGCCCCATCGTTGGTGTCAGTGGGGAGGAAGGGCGCCCCATCGTTGGTGTCAGTGGGGAGGAAGGGCGCCCCATCGTTGGTGTCAGTGGGGAGGAAGGGCGCCCCATCGTTGGTGTCAGTGGGGAGGAAGGGCGCCCCATCGTTGGTGTCAGTGGGGAGGAAGGGCGCCCCATCGTTGGTGTCAGTGGGGAGGAAGGGCGCCCCATCGTTGGTGTCAGTGGGGAGGAAGGGCGCCCCATCGTTGGTGTCAGTGGGGAGGAAGGGCGCCCCATCGTTGGTGTCAGTGGGGAGGAAGGGCGCCCCATCGTTGGTGTCAGTGGGGAGGAAGGGCGCCCCATCGTTGGTGTCAGTGGGGAGGAAGGGCGCCCCATCGTTGGTGTCAGTGGGGAGGAAGGGCGCCCCATCGTTGGTGTCAGTGGGGAGGAAGGGCGCCCCATCGTTGGTGTCAGTGGGGAGGAAGGGCGCCCCATCGTTGGTGTCAGTGGGGAGGAAGGGCGCCCCATCGTTGGTGTCAGTGGGGAGGAAGGGCGCCCCATCGTTGGTGTCAGTGGGGAGGAAGGGCGCCCCATCGTTGGTGTCAGTGGGGAGGAAGGGCGCCCCATCGTTGGTGTCAGTGGGGAGGAAGGGCGCCCCATCGTTGGTGTCAGTGGGGAGGAAGGGCGCCCCATCGTTGGTGTCAGTGGGGAGGAAGGGCGCCCCATCGTTGGTGTCAGTGGGGAGGAAGGGCGCCCCATCGTTGGTGTCAGTGGGGAGGAAGGGCGCCCCATCGTTGGTGTCAGTGGGGAGGAAGGGCGCCCCATCGTTGGTGTCAGTGGGGAGGAAGGGCGCCCCATCGTTGGTGTCAGTGGGGAGGAAGGGCGCCCCATCGTTGGTGTCAGTGGGGAGGAAGGGCGCCCCATCGTTGGTGTCAGTGGGGAGGAAGGGCGCCCCATCGTTGGTGTCAGTGGGGAGGAAGGGCGCCCCATCGTTGGTGTCAGTGGGGAGGAAGGGCGCCCCATCGTTGGTGTCAGTGGGGAGGAAGGGCGCCCCATCGTTGGTGTCAGTGGGGAGGAAGGGCGCCCCATCGTTGGTGTCAGTGGGGAGGAAGGGCGCCCCATCGTTGGTGTCAGTGGGGAGGAAGGGCGCCCCATCGTTGGTGTCAGTGGGGAGGAAGGGCGCCCCATCGTTGGTGTCAGTGGGGAGGAAGGGCGCCCCATCGTTGGTGTCAGTGGGGAGGAAGGGCGCCCCATCGTTGGTGTCAGTGGGGAGGAAGGGCGCCCCATCGTTGGTGTCAGTGGGGAGGAAGGGCGCCCCATCGTTGGTGTCAGTGGGGAGGAAGGGCGCCCCATCGTTGGTGTCAGTGGGGAGGAAGGGCGCCCCATCGTTGGTGTCAGTGGGGAGGAAGGGCGCCCCATCGTTGGTGTCAGTGGGGAGGAAGGGCGCCCCATCGTTGGTGTCAGTGGGGAGGAAGGGCGCCCCATCGTTGGTGTCAGTGGGGAGGAAGGGCGCCCCATCGTTGGTGTCAGTGGGGAGGAAGGGCGCCCCATCGTTGGTGTCAGTGGGGAGGAAGGGCGCCCCATCGTTGGTGTCAGTGGGGAGGAAGGGCGCCCCATCGTTGGTGTCAGTGGGGAGGAAGGGCGCCCCATCGTTGGTGTCAGTGGGGAGGAAGGGCGCCCCATCGTTGGTGTCAGTGGGGAGGAAGGGCGCCCCATCGTTGGTGTCAGTGGGGAGGAAGGGCGCCCCATCGTTGGTGTCAGTGGGGAGGAAGGGCGCCCCATCGTTGGTGTCAGTGGGGAGGAAGGGCGCCCCATCGTTGGTGTCAGTGGGGAGGAAGGGCGCCCCATCGTTGGTGTCAGTGGGGAGGAAGGGCGCCCCATCGTTGGTGTCAGTGGGGAGGAAGGGCGCCCCATCGTTGGTGTCAGTGGGGAGGAAGGGCGCCCCATCGTTGGTGTCAGTGGGGAGGAAGGGCGCCCCATCGTTGGTGTCAGTGGGGAGGAAGGGCGCCCCATCGTTGGTGTCAGTGGGGAGGAAGGGCGCCCCATCGTTGGTGTCAGTGGGGAGGAAGGGCGCCCCATCGTTGGTGTCAGTGGGGAGGAAGGGCGCCCCATCGTTGGTGTCAGTGGGGAGGAAGGGCGCCCCATCGTTGGTGTCAGTGGGGAGGAAGGGCGCCCCATCGTTGGTGTCAGTGGGGAGGAAGGGCGCCCCATCGTTGGTGTCAGTGGGGAGGAAGGGCGCCCCATCGTTGGTGTCAGTGGGGAGGAAGGGCGCCCCATCGTTGGTGTCAGTGGGGAGGAAGGGCGCCCCATCGTTGGTGTCAGTGGGGAGGAAGGGCGCCCCATCGTTGGTGTCAGTGGGGAGGAAGGGCGCCCCATCGTTGGTGTCAGTGGGGAGGAAGGGCGCCCCATCGTTGGTGTCAGTGGGGAGGAAGGGCGCCCCATCGTTGGTGTCAGTGGGGAGGAAGGGCGCCCCATCGTTGGTGTCAGTGGGGAGGAAGGGCGCCCCATCGTTGGTGTCAGTGGGGAGGAAGGGCGCCCCATCGTTGGTGTCAGTGGGGAGGAAGGGCGCCCCATCGTTGGTGTCAGTGGGGAGGAAGGGCGCCCCATCGTTGGTGTCAGTGGGGAGGAAGGGCGCCCCATCGTTGGTGTCAGTGGGGAGGAAGGGCGCCCCATCGTTGGTGTCAGTGGGGAGGAAGGGCGCCCCATCGTTGGTGTCAGTGGGGAGGAAGGGCGCCCCATCGTTGGTGTCAGTGGGGAGGAAGGGCGCCCCATCGTTGGTGTCAGTGGGGAGGAAGGGCGCCCCATCGTTGGTGTCAGTGGGGAGGAAGGGCGCCCCATCGTTGGTGTCAGTGGGGAGGAAGGGCGCCCCATCGTTGGTGTCAGTGGGGAGGAAGGGCGCCCCATCGTTGGTGTCAGTGGGGAGGAAGGGCGCCCCATCGTTGGTGTCAGTGGGGAGGAAGGGCGCCCCATCGTTGGTGTCAGTGGGGAGGAAGGGCGCCCCATCGTTGGTGTCAGTGGGGAGGAAGGGCGCCCCATCGTTGGTGTCAGTGGGGAGGAAGGGCGCCCCATCGTTGGTGTCAGTGGGGAGGAAGGGCGCCCCATCGTTGGTGTCAGTGGGGAGGAAGGGCGCCCCATCGTTGGTGTCAGTGGGGAGGAAGGGCGCCCCATCGTTGGTGTCAGTGGGGAGGAAGGGCGCCCCATCGTTGGTGTCAGTGGGGAGGAAGGGCGCCCCATCGTTGGTGTCAGTGGGGAGGAAGGGCGCCCCATCGTTGGTGTCAGTGGGGAGGAAGGGCGCCCCATCGTTGGTGTCAGTGGGGAGGAAGGGCGCCCCATCGTTGGTGTCAGTGGGGAGGAAGGGCGCCCCATCGTTGGTGTCAGTGGGGAGGAAGGGCGCCCCATCGTTGGTGTCAGTGGGGAGGAAGGGCGCCCCATCGTTGGTGTCAGTGGGGAGGAAGGGCGCCCCATCGTTGGTGTCAGTGGGGAGGAAGGGCGCCCCATCGTTGGTGTCAGTGGGGAGGAAGGGCGCCCCATCGTTGGTGTCAGTGGGGAGGAAGGGCGCCCCATCGTTGGTGTCAGTGGGGAGGAAGGGCGCCCCATCGTTGGTGTCAGTGGGGAGGAAGGGCGCCCCATCGTTGGTGTCAGTGGGGAGGAAGGGCGCCCCATCGTTGGTGTCAGTGGGGAGGAAGGGCGCCCCATCGTTGGTGTCAGTGGGGAGGAAGGGCGCCCCATCGTTGGTGTCAGTGGGGAGGAAGGGCGCCCCATCGTTGGTGTCAGTGGGGAGGAAGGGCGCCCCATCGTTGGTGTCAGTGGGGAGGAAGGGCGCCCCATCGTTGGTGTCAGTGGGGAGGAAGGGCGCCCCATCGTTGGTGTCAGTGGGGAGGAAGGGCGCCCCATCGTTGGTGTCAGTGGGGAGGAAGGGCGCCCCATCGTTGGTGTCAGTGGGGAGGAAGGGCGCCCCATCGTTGGTGTCAGTGGGGAGGAAGGGCGCCCCATCGTTGGTGTCAGTGGGGAGGAAGGGCGCCCCATCGTTGGTGTCAGTGGGGAGGAAGGGCGCCCCATCGTTGGTGTCAGTGGGGAGGAAGGGCGCCCCATCGTTGGTGTCAGTGGGGAGGAAGGGCGCCCCATCGTTGGTGTCAGTGGGGAGGAAGGGCGCCCCATCGTTGGTGTCAGTGGGGAGGAAGGGCGCCCCATCGTTGGTGTCAGTGGGGAGGAAGGGCGCCCCATCGTTGGTGTCAGTGGGGAGGAAGGGCGCCCCATCGTTGGTGTCAGTGGGGAGGAAGGGCGCCCCATCGTTGGTGTCAGTGGGGAGGAAGGGCGCCCCATCGTTGGTGTCAGTGGGGAGGAATGGCGCCCCATCGTTGGTGTCAGTGGGGAGGAATGGCGCCCCATCGTTGGTGTCAGTGGGGAGGAATGGCGCCCCATCGTTGGTGTCAGTGGGGAGGAATGGCGCCCCATCGTTGGTGTCAGTGGGAGGAATAGTGCCTCAGTGTTGGTGTCAGTTGCAGGAATAGTGCTCCATCACTGGTTTCAGTGAGAGGAATTATGTCCCATCATTAACGTCAGTGAGAAGAATATTGCCCCAAGGGCCAGAAAAAAAAAGCAAATTCCTTGAAAAAAAAAACCTCCATTCACATCGCTCATCTATAGTGACAGTGGGGTAAATAGTGCCCCATCGTTGGTGTCAGCGGGGAGGAACAGTGCCCCATCGTTGGTGTCAGCGGGGAGGAACAGTGCCCCATCGTTGGTGCCAGCGGGGAGGAACTGTGCCCCATCGTTGGTGCCAGCGGGGAGGAACTGTGCCCCATCGTTGGTGCCAGCGGGGGGGGGAATTGCGCCCCATCGTTGGTGCCAGCGGGGGGGGGAATTGCGCCCCATCGTTGGTGCCAGCGGGGGGGGGAATTGCGCCCCATCGTTGGTGCCAGCGGGGGGGGGAATTGCGCCCCATCGTTGGTGCCAGCGGGGGGGGGAATTGCGCCCCATCGTTGGTGCCAGCGGGGGGGGGAATTGCGCCCCATCGTTGGTGCCAGCGGGGGGGGGAATTGCGCCCCATCGTTGGTGTCAGCGGGGGGGGGAATTGCGCCCCATCGTTGGTGTCAGCGGGGGGGGGAATTGCGCCCCATCGTTGGTGTCAGCGGGGGGGGGGAATTGCGCCCCATCGTTGGTGTCAGCGGGGGGGGGGAATTGCGCCCCATCGTTGGTGTCAGCGGGGGGGGGAATTGCGCCCCATCGTTGGTGTCAGCGGGGGGGGGAATTGCGCCCCATCGTTGGTGTCAGCGGGGGGGGGAATTGCGCCCCATCGTTGGTGTCAGCGGGGGGGGGAATTGCGCCCCATCGTTGGTGTCAGCGGGGGGGGGAATTGCGCCCCATCGTTGGTGTCAGCGGGGGGGGGGAATTGCGCCCCATCGTTGGTGTCAGCGGGGGGGGGAATTGCGCCCCATCGTTGGTGTCAGCGGGGGGGGGAATTGCGCCCCATCGTTGGTGTCAGCGGGGGGGGGAATTGCGCCCCATCGTTGGTGTCAGCGGGGGGGGGAATTGCGCCCCATCGTTGGTGTCAGCGGGGGGGGGAATTGCGCCCCATCGTTGGTGTCAGCGGGGGGGGGAATTGCGCCCCATCGTTGGTGTCAGCGGGGGGGGGGAATTGCGCCCCATCGTTGGTGTCAGCGGGGGGGGGAATTGCGCCCCATCGTTGGTGTCAGCGGGGGGGGGAATTGCGCCCCATCGTTGGTGTCAGCGGGGGGGGGAATTGCGCCCCATCGTTGGTGTCAGCGGGGGGGGGGAATTGCGCCCCATCGTTGGTGTCAGCGGGGGGGGGAATTGCGCCCCATCGTTGGTGTCAGCGGGGGGGGGAATTGCGCCCCATCGTTGGTGTCAGCGGGGGGGGAATTGCGCCCCATCGTTGGTGTCAGCGGGGGGGGGAATTGCGCCCCATCGTTGGTGTCAGCGGGGGGGGGAATTGCGCCCCATCGTTGGTGTCAGCGGGGGGGGGAATTGCGCCCCATCGTTGGTGTCAGCGGGGGGGGGAATTGCGCCCCATCGTTGGTGTCAGCGGGGGGGGGAATTGCGCCCCATCGTTGGTGTCAGCGGGGGGGGGAATTGCGCCCCATCGTTGGTGTCAGCGGGGGGGGGAATTGCGCCCCATCGTTGGTGTCAGCGGGGGGGGAATTGCGCCCCATCGTTGGTGTCAGCGGGGGGGGGAATTGCGCCCCATCGTTGGTGTCAGCGGGGGGGGGAATTGCGCCCCATCGTTGGTGTCAGCGGGGGGGGGAATTGCGCCCCATCGTTGGTGTCAGCGGGGGGGGGAATTGCGCCCCATCGTTGGTGTCAGCGGGGGGGGGAATTGCGCCCCATCGTTGGTGTCAGCGGGGGGGGGAATTGCGCCCCATCGTTGGTGTCAGCGGGGGGGGGAATTGCGCCCCATCGTTGGTGTCAGCGGGGGGGGGAATTGCGCCCCATCGTTGGTGTCAGCGGGGGGGGGAATTGCGCCCCATCGTTGGTGTCAGCGGGGGGGGGAATTGCGCCCCATCGTTGGTGTCAGCGGGGGGGGGAATTGCGCCCCATCGTTGGTGTCAGCGGGGGGGGGAATTGCGCCCCATCGTTGGTGTCAGCGGGGGGGGGGAATTGCGCCCCATCGTTGGTGTCAGCGGGGGGGGGAATTGCGCCCCATCGTTGGTGTCAGCGGGGGGGGGAATTGCGCCCCATCGTTGGTGTCAGCGGGGGGGGGAATTGCGCCCCATCGTTGGTGTCAGCGGGGGGGGGAATTGCGCCCCATCGTTGGTGTCAGCGGGGGGGGAATTGCGCCCCATCGTTGGTGTCAGCGGGGGGGGGAATTGCGCCCCATCGTTGGTGTCAGCGGGGGGGGGAATTGCGCCCCATCGTTGGTGTCAGCGGGGGGGGGAATTGCGCCCCATCGTTGGTGTCAGCGGGGGGGGGAATTGCGCCCCATCGTTGGTGTCAGCGGGGGGGGGAATTGCGCCCCATCGTTGGTGTCAGCGGGGGGGGGAATTGCGCCCCATCGTTGGTGTCAGCGGGGGGGGGAATTGCGCCCCATCGTTGGTGTCAGCGGGGGGGGGAATTGCGCCCCATCGTTGGTGTCAGCGGGGGGGGGGAATTGCGCCCCATCGTTGGTGTCAGCGGGGGGGGGAATTGCGCCCCATCGTTGGTGTCAGCGGGGGGGGGAATTGCGCCCCATCGTTGGTGTCAGCGGGGGGGGGAATTGCGCCCCATCGTTGGTGTCAGCGGGGGGGGGAATTGCGCCCCATCGTTGGTGTCAGCGGGGGGGGGAATTGCGCCCCATCGTTGGTGTCAGCGGGGGGGGGAATTGCGCCCCATCGTTGGTGTCAGCGGGGGGGGGAATTGCGCCCCATCGTTGGTGTCAGCGGGGGGGGGAATTGCGCCCCATCGTTGGTGTCAGCGGGGGGGGGGAATTGCGCCCCATCGTTGGTGTCAGCGGGGGGGGGAATTGCGCCCCATCGTTGGTGTCAGCGGGGGGGGGAATTGCGCCCCATCGTTGGTGTCAGCGGGGGGGGGAATTGCGCCCCATCGTTGGTGTCAGCGGGGGGGGGAATTGCGCCCCATCGTTGGTGTCAGCGGGGGGGGGAATTGCGCCCCATCGTTGGTGTCAGCGGGGGGGGGAATTGCGCCCCATCGTTGGTGTCAGCGGGGGGGGGAATTGCGCCCCATCGTTGGTGTCAGCGGGGGGGGGAATTGCGCCCCATCGTTGGTGTCAGCGGGGGGGGGAATTGCGCCCCATCGTTGGTGTCAGCGGGGGGGGGAATTGCGCCCCATCGTTGGTGTCAGCGGGGGGGGGAATTGCGCCCCATCGTTGGTGTCAGCGGGGGGGGGAATTGCGCCCCATCGTTGGTGTCAGCGGGGGGGGGAATTGCGCCCCATCGTTGGTGTCAGCGGGGGGGGGGAATTGCGCCCCATCGTTGGTGTCAGCGGGGGGGGGAATTGCGCCCCATCGTTGGTGTCAGCGGGGGGGGGAATTGCGCCCCATCGTTGGTGTCAGCGGGGGGGGGAATTGCGCCCCATCGTTGGTGTCAGCGGGGGGGGGAATTGCGCCCCATCGTTGGTGTCAGCGGGGGGGGGAATTGCGCCCCATCGTTGGTGTCAGCGGGGGGGGGAATTGCGCCCCATCGTTGGTGTCAGCGGGGGGGGGAATTGCGCCCCATCGTTGGTGTCAGCGGGGGGGGGAATTGCGCCCCATCGTTGGTGTCAGCGGGGGGGGGAATTGCGCCCCATCGTTGGTGTCAGCGGGGGGGGGAATTGCGCCCCATCGTTGGTGTCAGCGGGGGGGGGAATTGCGCCCCATCGTTGGTGTCAGCGGGGGGGGGAATTGCGCCCCATCGTTGGTGTCAGCGGGGGGGGGAATTGCGCCCCATCGTTGGTGTCAGCGGGGGGGGGAATTGCGCCCCATCGTTGGTGTCAGCGGGGGGGGGAATTGCGCCCCATCGTTGGTGTCAGCGGGGGGGGGAATTGCGCCCCATCGTTGGTGTCAGCGGGGGGGGGAATTGCGCCCCATCGTTGGTGTCAGCGGGGGGGGGAATTGCGCCCCATCGTTGGTGTCAGCGGGGGGGGGAATTGCGCCCCATCGTTGGTGTCAGCGGGGGGGGGAATTGCGCCCCATCGTTGGTGTCAGCGGGGGGGGGAATTGCGCCCCATCGTTGGTGTCAGCGGGGGGGGGAATTGCGCCCCATCGTTGGTGTCAGCGGGGGGGGGAATTGCGCCCCATCGTTGGTGTCAGCGGGGGGGGGAATTGCGCCCCATCGTTGGTGTCAGCGGGGGGGGGAATTGCGCCCCATCGTTGGTGTCAGCGGGGGGGGGAATTGCGCCCCATCGTTGGTGTCAGCGGGGGGGGGAATTGCGCCCCATCGTTGGTGTCAGCGGGGGGGGAATTGCGCCCCATCGTTGGTGTCAGCGGGGGGGGGAATTGCGCCCCATCGTTGGTGTCAGCGGGGGGGGGAATTGCGCCCCATCGTTGGTGTCAGCGGGGGGGGGAATTGCGCCCCATCGTTGGTGTCAGCGG